>NC_056741.1:1263260691-1263450691 GCF_019279795.1 Protopterus annectens | reverse complement strand
CTTTCTACTATACAGTGCTAGTCAAAAGTTCAGAGATCACACAGAAATACTTAAAATAAATCAGTAGCACAGTTCTGACATCACAGAAAAACACTTAGTCTAAACTTTCTAATTCCTAGCTATTGCTAGAAGAAAACACACTACTAAAATAACTTGCTTACACAGGGCAACAGGCAGAGTGCTGAGTTGGATAGTCAGACAAAAATGCTTAATAATCTCTGGTTCTCACTGTTTAAATTGAAACTGCAGTTCTGCTAAACCATTACATCATCTTTTTACACTTCCTGGAGTTCCTAGGCTGACAGAAACTGCATTTACATTCTTTTACACTTAGAGCAATAAAGGACATTTCACATGTAAATTCTGGTCATTAACTTTAGCCTTAAAACAATTGGCAGGAAGCCTTCATCTAGCCGGACTGGATCCGACTTGTAAAACAGCAAAGGCAGTTATGAAATAATTTTATTTTCAAAGGATCAACAAGAAATGCTTGACTTAGCTTTCTTTACAGCAGATGGCAATGTTGCCACATTGTTTTAAGTTCAAAATATCACAGTATTTACAAATGATAGAATTATCTACCAAATTCTATTTGACTAGGCTGGCAGCCTTCACCCATCTCTACCAGTCTTCACCCCCCCCCCCGAGAGCCCAAGCTAGTTTTTCAAGTGACCCTTGAGAAATGCCGCTTGAGAGAGTTAGGTCTAGCTGAGTATACCTACCCCATTCCCTGTCTTGGGAGCCCATCTGCATTGGCATTGCTACGCCCACTGCGGTGCTGCACTGACATACCATATGCTTGCAACCCCAGGCCCCATCTTAGCAACTTGGTGTTTGCTGTCTGGCTCTGTTTAACCATGTTAGAGGGTTGTGATCTGCCATAACAGTGAATTTCCTTCCATACAGATAAAGCTGAAGTTTCTGCAGTGCCCACACTATGGCTAGACATTCCTTTTCTACAGTTGCATAGCATCACTCCCTGGGTTGGAGCCTATGACTGAGATAAACCACTGGGTGCTCTTCCCCCTCTGAAGAAATCTGGCTAAGTACAGCCCCCACCCCATGGTTTGAAGCATTCACCTGCACAACAAATTATTTGCTGTAATCTGGACTGGCTAACACAGGGGGTCCTCCCAAAGCTTCTTTAAGCTTCTGGAATGCCTGCTCATAATGTGGGGTCCACACTACCTTATCTGGCCTGTTCGTCCTTGTCAGGTCTGTGAGGGGAGCAGCTATGGTACTATAACTGTGCACGAACTTTCTGTAGTACCCTGCTGTCCCTAAAATTGCCCTCACCTGCTTTTTAGTAACAGGTGCAGGCCATGCCTGAATGGCTTCCACTTTGGCAGGTTCTGGCTTTATCTTACCACACCCCACTCTATGTCCTAGGTAGGAGACCTCTGCCATACCCACCTGACATTTGCTCGGCTTAATGGTCAACCCTGCCCTTTGTAGTCTGCCCAGCACCTCCCTGACATGCTGACGGTGCTCTGGCCAGGAATGGCTGTAGATGGCAATATCATCCAGGTAAGCAAGGGAAAAGCCTCCTGTTCCTACTAGGATACAATCTATCAGCCTCTGGAAAGTCACTGGGGCATTCTTCATCCCAAAGAGTATCCTTGTGAACTCATACAAACCAGGAGGAGTCACAAAAGCTGACTTCTCTGTAGCACTGGAAGTCAAGGGTACCTGCCAGTAACCCTTGGTAAGATCAATGGTTGTAAGATACTTAGCCCCACCCAGCTTCTCGAGGGCCTCATCTGCCTTAGGCATGGGGTAAGCATCCAACTCTGTATGACTATTTAATTTCCTGTAGTCCACATAGAACCTGGTGCTGCCATCCTTCTTTGGCACCAGCACCACTGGGGAGGCCCAGGGACTGTTGGACTCTTGAATCACCCCTTGTTCCAACATCTCCTGTACCTTCTCCCTCAGGGTCTGTCTGACTCTCTCAGGCACCCTATAAGGGGCCTGCCTAATAGGCCTTTGGGGTCCTGTAGCCACCTGGTGCTGCACCAGGTGGGTGCACCCTGGTTTCCCAGTGAACATGTCCCCAAATTCCTGCAACACTGCTCGAATTTCTCGAACCTGGGTAGGAGACAGCTGCTGGGACATTGCTACCCCTTCCACTGAGGTGTCAGCCCGAGCTTCACTGAGGAGATCAGTCCCCAGATCTCCCTCAGACTCCTTCCTGCAATCCACTGAAAATGCTCAGCACAAGTGCCTCCCTATCATGGCAAGGCTTCATCATGTTAACATGGTACAATTTCTGCCCCTGCCATCTGCCTAGCAGTTCCACTATGTAGTTAACATCACCTGCCTTTCTTACCACCTTGTAGGGACCCTCCTAAGCTGCTTGCAGCTTGTTGTGCCTGACAGGAATGAGAACCATTACTGCCGCCCCGCAGCATACTCTCTAGCTCGAGCGTTCCTGTCATACTACACCTTTTTCTGTTGTTGGGCTTCTGCCAGGTTCTCCTGGGCCAAGCCCATGTGTTCCCTGAGCCTTTTCCTGAGGTTTAAGACATATGCCACAACAGACTCCTTGCGAGACTCACACTCACCTTCCCACTCATCTCAAATTAAATCTAGAAATCCCCTTACCCTATGCCCATACAGCAACTCAAAGGGTGAAAAACCTGTGAATTCCTGGGGAACCTCTCTGTAAGCAAACAACAGATGTGGGACATATTTGTCCCACTCCCTCTTAAACTGTTCTGCAAATGCCCATAGCATGGACTTGATTGTAGAGTTTAACCTCTCAACAAGACCATTAGTCTGGGGATGGTAGGGGTGTGGTCTTCATGTGCTTCACCCCACAGGACTTAAACAGACAAGGCAGCAGGTCTGACATGAAATTGGCACCTCAGTCAGTCAGTGTTTCATTTGGGAAACCTACCCTACTGAAAATCTCTAACAAAGCATTTGCCACCTTCTCTGCCTCAATGGAGGACAAAGCCACTACCTCAGGATATCGTGTAGCATAATCCACTACCACTAGGATATACTTTTCCCTGTGGAACTTTTGGTACTCAGCGGACCCACAATATCCATAGCTACCCTTTGAAATGGCTCCTCAATCACAGGCAAAGGCATCAAAGGAGCTCTCACCTTGTCTCCTGCCTTGCCTACCTTTTGGCACTGATCAGAGGTCCTGCAGTACCCTGTTACATCTCTGGAAATTCCAGACCAGTAGAAGTTCTGCATAATACGCCTCTTCATACATTTTATGCCCATATGACCTGCAGAGGGAATATCATGGGCTATGGCTAGAAGCACCAGATGGAATTCTGTAGGCACTACCAGCTGCTGTACTCTCTCACCTTCTAGCCCTCCTTCAGGGGTCCACTCTCTGTATAGTAACCCTTTGTCCCAGTATACAGATTCCCCTTTTCCTTGAGAATCAGGTGCCTCCCTAGCTACCTGTCTCAGGCCTTGCAATGTAGGGTCTGAGAGCTGAGCCTGTTTCAACTCTGTCCTTGTAACCCTTCCCAGCTCCCCTTCCACAGGAAGTCTGGCATCCTCTGACAGTGGTGCCTCATTGTCAGCCTGGGTACTACTACTCACCTTTACCTTTGCAGTCACTCTGTCCAAGAGACCATCAGTACCCACAAACAGCTGTGGCTTACCTGCAGTCTCACTGCTACAGAGTAGCTTCCTCCCTGAAGTAACCACCTCACCAGTCCTGGCTGCAAGCATGCAGTCTGTCTGGGTCTCCCCCAGGCTACAAGACTTACCTGCTTGTCCTCAAGCCTGACTGGGTGTAACTGCACAAGCACAGGGTACTGCACTATCAAAAGCATTCCCTATCAAGACATCTGCAGGCATATCCTGAAACACACCACCTTGCTGGCTTCCTTTTCCACCCTCCCAGTCAAGGTGAACCCTAGCCAAAGGTTTTTGGAATGGGATCCCTCCTAAAGCCCTGACTGGAGTGGTCTGCCCAGGCAAGTACTGCTCCTCTGTAACCATTGCAGGATTTACAATGGTTATATCAGAGGCTGTGTCTCTCTTGGCAATGATGTCTTTGCCATTCACTACAATAGGATATAGCCTCTGGTGGTAGTTTGGTACCCTTGTTGTCCCAAGACAACCTACTACTGGCATTTTGTCTTTCCCACTTACTGGCTACCTCACCTTTGGTTCCCCACCTTGCCTCCATGGATACCTGTATGCCACATGGCCCCACTGGTTGCATTCAAAACATTTAATCCTAGCTCCTGGATGTGTACCTGGACTAGTGGCTTCCGCTGCTACTGGCAGATTCTGTTGGGGCAGTCTGTGCTGCCCACCATGGGCTCTTTAGACCCATGAGCAGTACTGTGGGTCCCCTTCCTGTGCATGGCTGCCCTGCTTGCCAGGTATAAGTCTCCCTTCTTCCCCAACTCATCTGAAGTAGCACATTGTCTATCAGCTAACCAGATCCTCATGTCCTCAGGCAAAGTGCTAAGGGCTTGTTCCCTCACCAAAAGGTCTGCCAGCCCTTCAAAAGTGGTGACCTGACAGCCACTCACCCACCTATGGAATTAAGTGCTCAGTTCAGCAACATATTCACACACACTTTCATCTGGCTTGTGTCTATGCTCACAAAACTTTTTCCTATACATTTCGGGTGTTAGCTTAAACAGTTCTTAAAGACATTTCCTTACAGCAGTATAATCAAAACATGCAACGTCAGACATTTTAGCTAATGCAGTTACAGCTTTGCTATGGGGTAAGGGGGTCAGGAACCGTACTCAGAGCCCTTAGACAATTTCATACTGTTTACATACCCTCTCAAACATATGAATGAAACTATCAAAATTATCCCCCTCTTTAAACTGCGCAAGAAATTTACTGACGTTTTGTGCTTCTGGGGTTCAGTTATTTCCTTCCCCATTGCCTCCATGACTCTGGCAAAGAGTCAGCATCTCCTTTTCATGCAGCATCTGCTTCTCTTGTTCCTCAACTTACAGACGTAACCGTTTCTCATTCTTCTCAGCCTGCAAACATCTCAGTTTCTCATTTGCTTCTAATTCCACATGTCTGGCCTCCAACTCAAGTCTCTTTAGCTCCAACTGGATTTATAAGTCCACTGCAGAAAGGTTAAGGTGTCTATTCTCTGAGGGAATTATATCTCCACTGCCAGTCTGATTGTCCTCCTGGTTGCGGTTTTCTAATGCAGCTGTAACCAAGGCTGCAATCAGGTCTGCCTTAGTCAGGTTTCCATGCAACAGTCCCCTAGCCTGGCACATCTCCACCAGTTGGCTCCTTGTCAGCTTTCCATACTACTCTACTGACATGTTGCCTGCTCACCCTGACTAACTAAGCTAACAAAAGAAATAAAACAATTGTGATCTGAACTCTGAGTATTCACTGCGTGGCTATTTTAGAGTACAAAACACCTTCAAAGTTCACTGTACACAAGCTACATGATTCACTCTATATCCCACCACTGCCAAATACAAATATGAGGACATCCCAACCACTGCCACCAATTAATATGTGACATCCATGCCCTGGCCCAGCAATCAAGGAGCCTCAATCCTCACCACTAACACAAGAGAGGGCATCTCATATATGAGGAAAGAATAACAAATACACACAGTAAAGTGCAAATTCCCTCAAGAGCACACAGAGATCACAGTCAGTCTGGGGCTGGTCACTGCCTTGCTCCCCAGGTCCCCAGTAAGACTCCCCACTGGCACAGCTATAGGGTCCAGATCTCAGCCTAGCTGGGCAAGCTAAAATCTCCAGCACCCTCTTTATCCAACCAGTGCTTCGTGTCCTTGCCCAAGTAGCTGACACACACACTTTGAGTTAAGAGTTTACACAATCACACAGACACTTCTGGGGAAGGCTGGCACAGGTTCTCCAGCTGTGCTCCTTTTACCCAGACTATATGGTAATAATTACTGCCACCACCCAGCTAATATTTATCAGCTACTCAAAGGCCCTTAAAAGGGTGTCCAATTATTACTGTGCAATATTATTTTCCAATTGCTAAGTGTGACTACAGTCAAGACTTATTAGAGTGGCTATGTACAGTTTTACCAAAGGCATACAAGTACTCTAAAGAGCTTAAATTATCTCTACACAAACCAGCCACAGTTAAAATGGTTTTAAAATATTTAATAATAACTAATTAAAACCACAAGACAATACTTTCTACTATACAGTGCTAGTCAAAAGTTCAGAGATCACACATAAATACTTAAAATAAATCATTAGTACAGTTCTGACATCACAGAAAACACAGTCTAAACCTTCTAATTCCTAACTATTGCTACAAGAAAACACACTTCTAAAATAACTTACTTACATAGAGCAACAGGCAGAGTGCTGAGTTGGATAGTCAGACAAAAATGCTTAATAATCTCTAGTTCTCACTGTTTAAATTAAAACTACAGTCCTGCTAAAACATTACATCATCTTTTTACACTTCATTGAGTTCTCAGGCTGACAGAAACTGCATTTACATTTTTTTACACTTAGAGCAATAAAGGATATTCCACATGTAAATTCTGGTCATTAACTTGAGCCATAAAACAATAGGCAAAAAGCCTTCATCTAGCCGAATTGGAGCCGACTTGTAAAACATCAAAGGCAGTGATTAAATAATTTTAATTTCAAAGGACCAACAAGAAATGCTTAACTTAGCTTTCTTTACAGCAGATGGCAATGTTGCCACATTGTTTTAAGTTCAACATTTCACAGTATTTACAAATGATAGAATTATGTATCAAGTTCTATTTGACTAGGCTGGCAGCCTTCATCCATCTCTACCAGTCTTCGCAGTCTGTTCTGCATTAAAAATGACTTTCAACCTCCAGGAAAAAATATTCTGAAGACAACTGGATATGGCAGCTTGAATCTCACACTTGCATATCAACATGTCCTCATTACTGGAAAAATGTTTTTTCTTCTACCTGGTGTACAGTGAATTATCATTTTCTAGAAACTCTGTACTGTCTCCAACCTTTAATATTTTGCCTTTTTGCCACAGTTTTGTAAGGATCAACTCTTTTTGCTGGTAGGTTTGCATCTTTACTAATAAAAGTCTTGGCTGCTTCCTCATGGCCATATTTGGAACATGCACATTGTGTGCCCTTTCAATTAACAGTTCCTGTAGAATACCAGTCCAGTTGTTTATTTGTGGCTTCATAAAATTAACATAGTCTGTTTCTTCTAGTTTCTCTAGTACAGCAGAAAATGCCCTGTCCCCTAATTCTACCATTTTTTGAAACATCTCTTATTGAGCAGTATCATACTCGGAGAGCCTTTTGTTCTCTTTGATCTCTGATGTTTACAGTTTTATCAACTCATTTGAATATCTGTTTAAAGCTTCTTCCATTTCTCCCAACCTTTTGTTATTTGAGTTGATATACTGTTTCAGTGTTTTATTTGTTTTAATCAGCTCTGCGCACATTTGACTTATTTTTTGCTCTGGATTACTGGAAGCATGTCTTGCACCAAAGCTGAAGCTTGAACTGCTTTTTGCTGCACAGCTGCAAGATTCTTCCCAGTCATTGTTTTCTCTTCACCCTTTCTAGTTGACTTTCTTTCAGGCTCTTCTAGTTTCTGCTTTGCAGACATGCAGGCAGTGTACTTACTAGCCAGTAACTGAATTTTACACAGGTTGACAATATCTCTGGCTGCAGTATCTCAGTTTCTGTCTCACATTGGAAAAGCTGAAGTTAAGCTGTTGATTAGTGTGCAGCCATCTTTGAAGTAAAGAATACTATATTCTTGGTAAGAAAGGAAGTTTAGTACAAGATTCTCACTAGCCCCAAGACTTCCTCCCATCTTCCCACCATCATTCTGGTCAGTGTACGCAGTCCATTCCGTTAGTCTTCCAAGAACACAAAATCTTGTTGAACTCTGGCATAAGCAGTTCAAGTTCTTATTGTAATGGAGCAAAAGTGGATCTCAGTGATGTGATCCAATACATGTAAGAGTATCAGCCAGATATCCTATCATTTCACCCAGAAAAAAGTCTTTGGAAAAGGAGCATTGTTTAAAACATGTCATGGATAACTGAAACACGTACATCATCCTTCAGTTCTTGAATGTACATTCTATGCTATTACATGTATAGTAATATATCACAAAGGTACTACATTATTTTGTAGTTTTGTAACCCAAAGTTGTTGGGCAGCATGTGCACATCCTGCTGTGAGTACTACATTGAATAAAGCATGTGTACATTTTAATGTACTGTTCAATACCATGTTGTATGAGTCAACTATAATGTTAAGAACTCACATTTACTTTCTATATCTATCCACAGACAAAGAATGTGCCACCACCAAAAAAAAGTATCATTAGCCTATGTGTATGATGTATATTTCCATACATCTACAGGTAAATACTCACATTTTAGTGTAAGTATATCTAATGTGTTTTAAGTTGTTGACATAACACATGTTTATCATACATGCCCAATAATAAAAGTACATATAATTAATTTGCTTTTAGTCTAAATTAAAGAATATGTATGTATATATATATATATATATATATATATATATATATATGTGTGTGTGTGTGTGTGTGTGTGTGTGTGTGTGTGTGTGTGTGCAGATGAAATATCAATGTGAATTAGTTTAAGTCATCATATATCGTACACGATAAAGAGTTTTAAAAGTGTTGTCTATTGTCTTATAGGTGGAAATCATTTCCAGTGCATCTGTGTGTGTACATTATTACCATTTGCATATTGCTGTATTATTGTTGTATTACCAGTGATGCATGCATAGGGGTCTGCAGAGCACAGACAACCTATGGACACATCATCTGCAACTATACTTTGTAGTGTGTTTTACATCGCATTTTATCTCCAGAAAGACTAAGGTTTGGTTTGTAATCATAAGCATACTCAATGTACTTATGTTAACAATATGAATTTTATGAAGTCCACATCATTGTACTACTCAGAAGTAAGGACAATTCGTGTTCAACAAAGAAAGGTAATATTTTCATTAAGTTTTCATTCACGGTGACAAGAAGACTATTAGTATTGCTGTTGTGGACTGTTTCACTTTTACTGCCTATTCTTGTGAATCGCTGTTTCTTCTGTGCAGCACGTGGATTCCTTTCATGTCAGTGATATTACTTCAATATTTTGTGATTAAGCAATGCTAGAATGATTTGGATCTATGATTAATGATACCTTCACTCATTTATGGTATGCAATTATGACAGCGATGTAATGCATCTTCGGCCAAACAATACTAAATGGTATCAGATGTTCGAATACTTCATAGGTTACATGAGCGAACGTTATATTTGTGAATGGACTGTGCATTCGCAAATATAACGTTCGATTATGAACAGGAATCGCGGTACAGTGCGGTTAGGGAAATACATCCCTTTCCTCACTGTAGTGTGATCTCGGAGTTAGAATATTCAGTTGGGGGGGGGTGTGGGTGCAGGGGGGCTTGCCCCCCCTGCATAAACAGGATGTTAGGTGTAGGGGTTACGGAGTTATGGCAAGGGTGGCATTGTTGTTAATGCCATAAAATGTCGTTGTCGACATTTTCGGCATTAACAGCTATTTTTTGTCAATAGGGCCATTAGGTTTTTTGTACTTTCGGTGAAACACTTCGCTGATTAGTACCATTTTTTATTTAAATTTCGACATTTCAATAGTAAACCATATATATATATATATATATATATATATATATATATATATATATATATGTATATATCTCTGTGTGTGTGTGTGTGTGTGTGTGTGTGTGCACATATATATATATATATATATATATAAAATATATACACACACACATATATATATATATATATATATATATATATATATATATATGTGCACACACACACACAGATATATATATATATTTTATATATATATATATATATATATATATATATATATATATATATATATATAGTGTGTGTGTGTGTGTGAACCACCTTGCCTTCATCCACAGCTCTGGTGACTGACTCAAAGAAGTCGACCATGTTGAGCAGCCATGATCTAACCTTCACAAAACCAAACTGTGTGGGATCCAGAGTTTGGAGATTCCCTATATCCTTGTTTATTAGGTCCATGATGATGCATTCCATAGCTTTGCATATCACACTTGTCAGGCTAATAGGGCGATAGTTCCCAGGGTCTGTAGTCACTCTTCCTTTGTGGAGAGGGATGACTGTAGCAGTGCGCTGTTCGGTAGGGACAAAGCCTGAGGTGAGGCTGTGATTGAACAGGGCACACAGACATGGTGCCAGTTCACTCTGTTGTTCATATAGAACACACCCAGGGATATTGTCAGGTTCCATAGAAGCTGTATTCTTGGCCTTGGACAGTGCTGTTTTAACCTGTGCAGGAGTAATACTGGGTGCCTGGCAATCTACTGGTATTGTGATTGGTCCTTTGGGGGGGGAGCACTGAATCTTTTGGCCAGTGTATGGACAATATCTGTTGGCTCGGTATAGGAGGTACCATTGTGCAGTAGCTCAGAGCAAATCTGGGTATTGCAGTGGAGATTCTTTACATAACTATAAAAGGCCTTGTGGTTTTCTTTAATATCTGCTGCAATTCTGTTTTTATAGCTAACTTTAGAAGATTTGATGAGGGATCTCAACTTTTTGTTGAGGCTTATAAGGGAGTTTTTCCAGTCTTGGGACTTCACCTTATTCTGCATCAGTTTCTTCCTTCTGTTGCAGAGCTTGTTTATGGCAGGGGACCTCCAGATTGGCTTCCTTATTTGGAGGAGAGAGTCTTGGTTCTGTTGGGTATGGCGAGATCCATGCATTTGTGTACATGTTCGTACAGTGCATTGGTGTATGATTCGGTGGTCATGCAACTATTCTCCATTTACATGGGTGCCATGAAGTTAGCCACCTCTGTTTTATGGAGCCCAAAGTTAGCGTTGGAGAAGTTTTTCATGGTGGTTACCTAGTGGGGTGTGAGGGGGTGGGAGGGATGTGGATTTCCAAGGTGATTCATTTTTGGTCAGACCAGGGAGGAGTTGACTATTGGTGTAGAGCAACGTTCACCATGTTAGTAATGACCAGGTTAAGGATGTTGCTACCTCTAGTGGGTTAAGAATGAGCTAGTCTAGGGCATTGGAAGTAATAAATTCCAGGAAACATTTGGCAAGTGTATTGGTACATGAGTAGTTTTCCCAGTTAATGGAGGGGTAGTTGAAGTCGCCCAGTATGAGAGTGTTAGGTTGGGTTCTAATATTCTCCAGGATGCTTAGGAACATGGAATGTGAGTCTTGGGACATGGTTGGAGACCTATAGCAAGCTACGACTGGAATTGCTGTCTTACCCAGTGTTACAAGAGAACAAAAACCAAGGATGCACCAACAGTTATGTAGAAATCCAAAAATTATCAGCAAACAAATCCAAAAAATATTGAAGTCTGAAGAAGCATCATAGGATGTGAAAGCGCTTACTATTTTATTCTGTTCCTGTCAATAAAAAGTGGAATATATCGTTGGCTGTTGTCGTTTTGGATTTGTTTGCTGATAATTTTTGGATTTCTACATAGCTGTTGGTGCATCCTTGGTTTTTGTTCTCTTGTATACAGCTCTTTTTATCCAAGGCTGCTTCGCTCAGTGGTGAGTTTCTTTTACTGCTTACCCAGTGTTAGCTGCACCTGAAGTATCTCCAATGTGTTATGTTGGGCTGCCAGTCTAGAGGTGTGCACATCCTTTATGAATATGGAAACATCACCACCTTTGGGGCTTCGGTCCAAGTCCTGGAGTCGAAAGGTGTGGAATGAGTTATAGCCTGGTAGTGCAAGGGTGCTTTCTGCTACTTTGAACCAGGTCTCTGTTACAGCACAAATGTTGATGTTCTCCATTTTAAGGAGTGCTTTGAGTGAGTGCATTTTGAGATTTAGACTTCTAGCATTGAGCAGCATGACCCTCAGATTGCATTTGTTTGTAGCTGTTATGGTGGTAATTTGGTCTTTGGAACACAGCCTAAAAAGGCACTATAGGGGTGGCAAGAACCTTGAACAGTGTACAGAAGCCCAAGGTTGACAGATGCAGGCCATCTCTGGCAAACCATCGAGGTCTGTCAATCATGTCGTCCCAGGCAGACAGATACTTGATCCCCCTTGAAATGGCACCAGAAACTTAGCCAATTGTCGAAATCAATCATCTAAGAACACTTGCAGAGAGCCGTATCACTCAGGGTTGAGTTCCCTCTTGTTGTAGGTATATTTGTTTTCTGTTTCACTACTGTTACCAAATGTGATCAATATCAGTCTAAATCTAATCCTTATTGTGATCTGTAAATTTGTAGTAAAACTGTGGTTGTGGCATCCAAGCCAATTTACAGTTGTTGTCTTCAGGAGACTATTACTTATTGCAGTTGTTTTTATTGTTTTTTGGTCTTATCATTTGGTGTCTACTACAGACCAATTGACCTGTCTCATCATTGCAAAGTTGTAGCTGTAGATTGATTGTCTCATCATTATAAAGTTATTGCATTTGTAGATTGTCTCATTACTATAAAGTTTTTGCAGCTGTAGATTGCCTCATCACTGTAAAGTTGTTGCAGTTGTAGATTGTTTCATCACTGTAAAGTTGTCGCAGTTGTAGATTGTCTCATCACTGTAAAGTTGTTGCAGTTGCAGATTTTCTTCCCTGTAAAGTTGTTGCAGTTGTAGATTGATTGTCTCATCACTGTAAAGTTGTTGCAGTTGTAGATTGATTGTCTCTTCACTGTAAGGTTGTTGCAGTTGCAGATTGATTGTCTCTTCATTGTAAAGTTGTAGCTGTAGATTGATTATCTCATCACTGTAAAGTTGTAGCTGTAGATTGATTGTCTCATCACTGTAAAGTTGTTGCAGTTGTAGATTGATTGCTTCATCACTGTAAAGTTGTTGTAGTTGTAGATTGATTGCTTCATCACTGTAAAGTTGTTGTAGTGGCACCTGAGCCAAGTTGGTAATCACTGCTTTACACATCCAATAGTTGTTGCTGCACTTGTAATATGTTTGTACCCTTTATACATTGATAATGTACATATATAACTGCAACCCTGGTGCTTTGACTCATTGTTCAAAGTAGTGCTTTACTATATAGCCCCTTCCTACAAATTCATTTCATTAGTATTCATTAGTTTATGGATGTGGTGAGAGAGGACATGCAGGTGGTTGGTGTGACAGAGCAAGATGCAGAGGACAGGAAGAAATGGAAAGAGATGATCTGCTGTGGCGACCCCTAATGGGAGCAGCCGAAAGAAGAAGAAGAAGAAATATTCATTAGTGTTTCCTAATTCACAAGGCACTAAAATGTCATGAAGTTACAGTTTACCTCACTGTCTGTTGCCAGTCTGAAAACAATAAGAACACTGAAGCAATGCAAAGACTACCTCATGCTCACTGATAACTGTTTGATTCTTCCTATAAATGATTTCATATTTGAGCGGTGCAAGTATCTACTAAGCCAGATGCTCTTCAAAAACTGTAGATTGCAGACTGTACCCAGCATGTTGTCATTTCCAATGTCACCTCACACAACCATGCTCACCATGTCCTAGACAAACAAATAAGCCTTCTTACACGCAGGTATTTAAAATACCCCCTGCCTTAACCAAAAAAGCCTCCTAGACAGTGGTTTGGTATACAGGACCCTCGGCATCACACTAACAGACAAACAGCATAAATTACACTATTAGGAAACACAGCTACAAAAAGGGTTCATTCAACTAGCAGGTCCAAGCCCTTAAGGCAGCAAGACCAGGACAAGGTGACTCCATAATCAGATGCATAGATGCACCATTCACCAAACTAAAAAAGACAGAAAGATGGTCAACTTCTTCTCTGGTGCCAAAAATCCATAGTGTCACTAGGGCCATTAAGTCCCTTCACCCTAAGTACATGTATGACATGGCCAATGTACATGTGAGAATAATGACTTGAGACATATTTCATATGAAGAGGGGCATGATGGAACTTTCAGAATATGCAATGAAAATTGTTATGAAGCTATGGTTGAGCAGTATCCTGCAAATGCCAAGAATGATGCCACAGTATAAACAAAAATTAAATGACTTCACTTGCTGGCTTAGTTGCTGGTATCATTCTAAGGGGTCCAATATATGTTTATATATCCTGGGGGGAAGGATTTACAACCCTGATTGCTTTGCCAAGGATGGCCTGCACCTCTTTCCTTATGGCTTCCATATATTGTCCAGGATTTTTATCCCCCACTGTGCCTTTTTTAGGCAAGTTCAGCCTTCTTAAATTATCTACATAACCCAACAAAATCAAAACTTTTTAAAGGTAGCACTGCTCAATATTAGAAGCCTAAACAAGAAGTTGCACTCCTTACAGGTATTCCTAACCCTTGAAAATACAGTTATCTGCATAGTTACTGAAACATGATTTCAGGACAGTGATAGTATTCCTATAGTGCAGGGTTTCGATGCCTAGTACTTTTTCAGACCCAATGACAATGTTACTGGATGTTATGTGTCTGTATTCCTGAAAAGCCATCGCACCTCCAGACTCATAAGCGAGAACAATGACCTTTGAACGCCTCTATTTCATTTTCTCAGTAAAGAGAACTCCATACCACATCATAGCCAGATACTGTACCTGTCCCCATGTCACCTGAAGCCCATGAAGTATATCTAAACAAACTGACATCACTTCTTATCAGATCTAATTCTATTCTCTTGGAGGACTTCAACTACCCTTCCATTAACTAGAAAACCTGTACTACCTCAAATAAATATGCACAAGGATCCCTAGACTTTTTTAATGCCAGCTCACTAGACTAACTGGATCAAGTCCTAATTAGAGGTTCAAAAATATAGGACCCAATTCTCACCAATATAGCCATCCTATGCTCAGCACTTACAATTATCATGTCTATGAAGACTGGTAGAGAAATGTGAAGGCTGCCAGCCTAGCCAGATAGAATTGTGCAGGTAATTCTGTCATTTGTAAATATAAATGTAAACTACAGGCTTGCCTTAAATGTAAAGAAATACTGTTACACGTGCAACTGGAAATAAATGTGACAATAGTGCACTCTACTGACCAAAGTAAAGCATGTGGTGACCCTTTGAAGTAGACAGTGGTGCCAAAAAGTCTAGATGAAGAAATTCTTTCTATTGTTTTAACCAAGAGCTAAATTGCTATATTTAAGCATGCAAATGTATTTTTATTGCTCTGTTCCTGACCAGCTGCAAGATAACAAAAGGGAGATGTTAAGAATGTAAATGCAGTTAATGTGTAGCCTGGGAACTCCAGGAAAGTGAAAAAGAATGATGTAATGTTTATCAGAACTGCAATGGCCATTTAAACAGAGAGTATCAGAAGGCATTAAGCATTTTTGTCTTGATCATCCAACTCACAGCCCTGCCTCTTGCTCACATGTAAGTTGTCTTAGACTTGTGTTTTCTTTTAGAGATAGCTAGAATTAGAAAGTTTAGACTAAGTCTTTTTCTGTTATGTCAGAGCTGTACTACTGAATTATTTTAAGTATTTCTGTGTGATCTCTGAACTCTTTACTAGCACTGACTGTGTAGTAGAAAGTATTGTCTTGTGGTTTTAATTATTTATTATTAAATATGTTAAAACTTTTTAACTGTGGCTGGTTTGTGTAGAGATAATTTAAGCTCTAGAGTAAATTGCATATTTATAGAGTTTATTGTCCAAGTCACTCCAAATAAGCTTCACTGTTTAGTCACATCTACCAACTGGATAATAATATTGCACAGTAATAATTGGACACCCTTTTAAGGCCCTTTGAGTAGCTGATAATTATTAGCTGGGTGGTGGTAGGGTACTACCGTATAGTCTGGGTAAAAGGGACACAGCTGGAGAACCTGTGCCAGCCTTCCTCAGAAGTGTCTGTGTGGTTGTGTAAACTCTTATCGTAAAGTGTGTGCGTGTCAGCTACTTGGGCAGGGACATGAAGCACTGGTTGGACAGAGAGGGTGCTAGAGATTTTAGCTTGCCCAGCTAGGCTGAGATCTGGACCCTATAGCTGTGTCAGTGGGGAGTCTTATTGGGGACCTGGGGAGCAAGGGAGCGACCATCCCAGGACTGACTGTGATCTTTGTGTGCTCTTAAGGGAAATTGCACTTTACTGTGTGTATTTGTTATCCTTTCCTCATATATGAGACGCCCTCTCTGGTGTTAGTGGTGAGGACTGAGGCTCCTTGATTGCTGGGCCAGGGCATGGGCGTCACAAGGTCTCTGATCAAATATGACCACAGTTCGATAACACTCACTATGAGGGTATAGCCTGACTTACCATAAAACCATTCTGTCTTTAGAGGCTACTCTAAGATAAAGAAATTTAAAGTACGAAGATCCTGCACTCCGAATCCAGAGGACCACATCTGATGCGAAACCACACTGTTGTAGAAACGTGTGTAGACTGGTGCCAATGACCCTTCAGCAAAAAACAAATGCCACGACCCAAATGAGGGAATGAATTCTACAAAACCTTTTATTCACACAAAACCAAGTCGAACACAAGCGCTTTCGCCTGGTATTACCGGACTTTTTCAAGTGTACTAAATATTACTGCACTCAGTTCTTTTATAGTGCGTAAGAACTGTGTTCTTAAATTAAACAATCAACATATTAAATTAATTAAAAGCCAAATTGACAATGCAAACAGCATTGAAACCTTCAGTACTTGACAAATTATTTTTGTATCAGGTTGTGCAAAAAAAAATGTTTATCCTTTGCATCACCCACTGTTGCATAAATTTTAACATGTACAATTGACTGTGTCTTCAGACCTTTTAAAAATTGTTTTGACACAGTCTTTTAAAAACATCGTGCTGCACAACATAACTGATGTAAAATTCTTTAATATTAAAAATTAAGTACTAGTTGAACACGCCTCTTTAATGCACTTTCTAAAACGTCCTAAAACCATGTTAAAAATACACAATAAAAAACTTTTTAAATATATTCCATCATCTAATAAATAAAGAACCTAGCTGAATGAATAATATAAAATTGTCTACTAGCTTACTGCTCAGTTCTTTGTTCAGACTCTGTTGGGTGCTGTTTAATCACTTTTTGTGTTTAACCTAATTTTAAATTCATAATTTGGTTTAAAACCAAAATTAAACCAAACACCCCACCAATTACAATTCATTTCTTCTCTTCTTAAGTATGCATGCCAAACTTAAACTATCGTTCAATCCTGGGAATTTTGTGGCATTCAACTTTAATTGCCATATCAGCTCCTTGGTATCTAATATTGTTTCCCAGTCGCCTCCCCTCTGATCTTGCACAACCCTATCTATGACAAAGAAAAGGATGGACATCTCTGGACAAGTAAGGGAATGCTTGTAAAAGGCATTTGTTTCTTTCTTTTTCTTAATGTCGTACAAGTGCTCGTAAATCCTATGTTTTAATGTTCTTTCAGTCTTGCCCACATAAACCTAATACAGCTAATTGATGACCTGATGAAAGTTAAGTGCTCTCTTTACCTTGATGACCTCACCTCACATGCTGTCAAATTGCATATAATTGCTATTGTTCACCTCAAGGCATGCACAAAGGCATTTGTCCTATAAGGCACAAATACAATGTCAAATTCAGGAATAAAACCCTAGGTTGAACCCTAGTATAAACAAACTGTATAATAAGTGGAAGAAACTCATAGCCCATCAAAGCAAACTTAATACCCAATTATCTAAAGATGAACTAAAAAATACTAAAAAAGAACTCAGAAACAAAATTAAATCCTCCAAAAGTAGGTATGAATTGAGTATTGCCATTTCTGCTAAGGACAACCACAAAGTCTTCTTCAGCTGTGTCGGAAACCTTAGAAGTAGTATGCAGCAATGCTCAGAGCTAATGTATAACAACAACACTTACTCATCCCTTGAGGGCATAGCCAACATATTAGTAGACAGATTTAGCTCCATATTTACTCTCCTATCTCCCTCTAACTTTCCTCATCTTATTATCAACCTCATAACTCACCTTCTGATCAGCTCCAAGCAACTCCTGAGTGCTCTCCTCAAGGCTACAAACACTAACTCTATGGGTCCTGATAAGGTGCCAGGCTGTCTTCTTCTCAACATCCAACACCATCTGGTAGAATCGTTAGTAAGCCTATTCAGCCTCAGCCTCTCCACTAGATTCATGTCAGAAAAATGGAGAACTGCAGGAGGTATCCTGCTCCACAAGCTGGAATCCACTGCTAAGCCAGGAAACTATAGACCTATAAGTCTTACTAGCCTTATCTGCAAAATAATGGAATACATCATTATGGAACTTACTAACAAAGACATAGGTGGTCTACAAGTCCTGGACCCAAGAAAGTTCGGGGGTGTTAAAGGCAGATTCTGCCTCTGGTGGGTTTCTTTGAGCAAATCACTAATGCAAAACACTCAGACAAATTAGTTCACACTACCCACCTGGAACTGGTTAAAGCCTTTGATACCATCCCGTATTTTGGCACTATCATTTATAACATTATAATTTGTGGTTTGGGTTGTCTGTCTATCTATCTTTCTATCTATACACACACACACACACACACACACACACACACACACACACACACACACACACACACACACACACACACACACACACAAGCAAAACTGCACTTCCAAGAACGTCATGCTGACTACAAATAGTTCAATATAAATTAAGGTGGTTTATTGGTGTAAGGTGCTTTCTCTAAGTTCTATAACAAATCAAAAACATCAATTCTAGAATTTGTGTTACCCACAGAGGTAGATGCTTCTCCATATATGTCTGCAGGTTTAGTAAAAAACTTCTTGATATCCACTACTCCAGCCATAACAGCACAAATTCCTACAATCTGTCAATGAAAGTAGAGCTAGGAGAAGTATGTCTACCTGTTTATCTATCTATCTATCTTTCTATCTATATCTATCTATCTATCTATCTATCTATCTATCTATCTATCTATCTGCCTATCTAAGTATCTAAGCCTGTAAGCTTTTTTTTTATCATGTATCTGTCTGTGTAGAGACAAAGGTATGAAATATGGGAGAGAGAAGTTAAAACTAATATGTTACAGCTGCAGATGCTGCACTACCGTATGAATATAGTACAATGATGATTGTGGTGTTTTAATGAGCGGATTGATACCAGAATGGAGATTTCTAGTGGAGTGGTACAATTTAGCAAAGTCAAGGACAGATGATGAATCTTTAGGTGGAGGAATTTAGTCATTGATTAGTAAGATGCAAGTGTTTTTGAATGGAAGCTACTTGTGAGATGAGATCTATATGCTGAGCATAGAATGAACTTTGCCAGATTAATAATATATTTGTTCTAGTTCCATTAAGTGACTTGTTGCGTAGCCTGTTTAGATATTAGAACCATAACATAGTACTGCATTGACCAAAGGTGGTACTACTTTAAAATTTGAGCTTTAAGTAAGGCATTTTTGAGTGTATACACAGACCTGCTAGCAATTTAGTTGCATTTTGTTTTTACTGGTGGATGGAATTGGTTTTCAAAAGAGAGTGAAGCGACATTTGTAACTTCTGGGTACTTTACAGAAATAGTGAAAGGTTTGGTATCACCAGTAAAGGCTCTAATTTGTAATACAGAGAAGTCAGAGAACAGGGTACAGTTATTTTTGCCAGCAATAATAATTAAGCGAGAATCACAGAGCAATTTATTTTGAGAAAGGAGAAACTTGCCTGTAGTTCTTTTTCAGTATGTTTATTATGGGTAGGGGAGCAAAGTAAAACGGTATGATATGGTATATTGAATAACAATTTACTACAGTGTGAACACTGTCATAAACAAGTAGTGTTTGAAAGCAGACTGAATAGTAAGGAGGCCAATATGGACCTCTGTCATTCACTTTTGCTGCTTGTGGAGAGTTCCTTACCTCCACCTTACTTGAACTTTTATATTTCTTAGGTAACTGTGTAACCAGTTAATGGTCTTGGCAGGCTGATAATTTATGGGCCCTACATAGCTGATATCATCCAAGGCTTCAGCTAGGTTTAAGAAGAGCCCAGATTCCAGTTTGCCTTCATTAGCTATTTCCTCACAGTTTTACTTTATTTTATTTTTTTTTGTGAGGGATAATAATGGTACTTAAGTAACTGAAAAATCTTTGCAGAAACCATGTTGGGAATTTTACTGATTTTATGCTTCTGGGTGCAACTAGTTGCTGAATGTTCTAGGAATTTAAAATTGCAGTAGGTCAGAAGTTTGTTCTATTAGTTCATACTTATCAATGCTGATACACAAAAATCCTGGACAAAGCAAAAATAATTGGAGACAAAGGCCCAAAATAAGGTTAAGATTTTAAATATTGCGCATTTAAACTTAGAAATTTGATACAATAACAGGTTTTTGTGCTTCTTATTGAAATGTCAGCACTCAAAATGCTGAGTGCCGAAAAGCCAAAAAAAAAAAATATATATATATATATATATATATATATATATATATATATATATATATATGGGTCTACTACTAACGACCGAAACGATGATTCCCCGACAGAAAACTCACCGACGCCAGATGACCGACAGGTAAGTGTACCGACAGGGTGATTTGCCGACAGCGGAAAGACCGACAAGGGAATGTGCGATCGTGACGTGGTAAGTGTGCGATAGTGACGGAGTTAGGAGCGGTCAGGTAAGTGCTCGAGATTGTGGGATGTCGGGTTAGGCTGTGGGAAAGGTGAGTGTGTGTTCGTGTTGGAGGTATGGTTCGGGTAAGGTAAGTGTGTGCTAGTGAGGGACTGTAGTTTAGGGACGGGTTAAGTGAGTTAGGGTTAGGGTGCAGGTAGGTGATGTGTGCGTTAGTGTCGGAGCTTGGGCTAGGGGTGGGTTAAGTGAGTTAGGGTTAGGGTGCAGGTAGGTGATGTGTGCGTTAGTGTCGGAGCTTGGGCTAGGGGTGGGTTAAGTGAGTTAGGGTTAGGGTGCAGGTAGGTGAAGTGTGCGATAGTGTCGGACCTTAGGGTTAGGGTTTGGGTCAGGGCTAGTGTGTATGCTATGTAGTGTCGCGTGTTGTTTACGTTCCGTGTGTCGGTGTAATGGTGTTCGGTGTTTTGCGTTGTCGGGTTTGTGTGGTGTCGGTTATTTTGGCGTCGGTGAGTTTTGTGTCGGGGAATCGTCGTGTCGGTGTTTAGTAGTAGACCCATATATATATATATATATATATATATATATATATATATATATATATATATATGGGAACACTTCACATAATCGAATTATTAAAATCTCGATTTGCATATGGTCGAGACCATATGATCGAGATTTTAATAAATCGAATGTGTGTAGTGTTCCGAAATAACACTTTACTTACCTGAATACATTACGTGCACACAGAGGCAAGTATTGTTGCATGCCTTGTGTGTACGTAATGTATTTTTTGTTTCATGGTGTTGGCAGGAAGTAAAGAAATCTCCCGTTTAGCGCTTCCGCATACAAAGCAAGACGGGAGATTTCCCATCTCCCCACTGTAGCGCGATCTTGGAGTTGGTATATTTAAGTAGGGGGGTGTGGGGGGCACAGCCCCATAGGGGTGTAGGGAAGCCCCCAAAAGCAAGCTTGTGTTTTTTTTTTGTTTTAATGGTTTCCCTTCAGAAGTTCGAGTTTCCGAAACTCGAGCTTTTGGTTTCGGTTATTTGTAGTTCGAGATTTCGGTAATTCAATCTTCTGAAGTGAATCCATATATATATATATATATATATATATATATATATATATATATATATAAAACTGAAAACCTGGAGAAGAATGAATGTCAAAAATCACTCTTCTCCTTAAAACTTCCCGTGAACTTATTTATACCAACTCTAAGATCGCCATACCTTGGAGAAAAGTGAACATTCTGAGAAATGTCATCTTATACTTAGTATATATAAGATCGATCTTTCAACCATTCAGTCTCCGTATTTCTGGACTCACTCTAGTGGGACTACTACACTACAGTGTACATCCTACCACCCATCTCAGGCACTTCATCTCCGTCAGCTCAAGCTTCCTTTCTGCCCAGATTTCTGTGTCATAAAAAGGAAGTGGTTGCACCATCTCCTTATACCAGCTGACTGCAGCACCTCTGATATTAGCTTTGGCCTCTTATTCAGACTTCCCTACTCCTCAACGTCCCCTCCTAGATACTTGACACTGTTAACCTGTTCCACTATTTTTCCTTTCTATTTTAGCTTTCAGCTTCTTCTAATTTCCCCTGTTTGCAGCCAGGACAACTGTCTTGACTGTACTCAGTTTCATCCCCCATGCCTTCAGTTTTGCATTCAAGTCCCCTATCATTTGCTGAAGTTCCTGCCTGTAGTGTCACATCATCTGCATACAACAGTTTTGCTGATCTGTCCTCCCCAACCTATTTGCTGATTTATTTATATTTCTTAGTTGTTGTTGTTGTTGTGTCTTTTGGCTTTTCCCAGTTAGGGGTCGCCACAGTGGAACTCCGGTCCGCTAATGATTGGCAGTAGATTTTTACGTGCCAAGTTGCCGGCCCTGATGCACAACCTTCAACGAAGGTACGCCCATTAATGCATGTCTCCACACAGAAGACACTTTTATATTTCTTAGTGTGTGATAGAATTTATTACGATGTGTGAAATTTGGAGAATGGCAGTCTTTATACTCATCACCTGTTGGTTATGTACATTATTACATAGTTTCTCTGCACTGACTTCTGAATATCTGTGATATAGTTCTATGCTCATGCCATACAATATTTGTAAACTGTTGTTGTATTTAATTGAGCTATTGTATTGTACCATTTATGCACTGGCTTAGGTTGTGGCTGAAAAGGGTCCTAGGAACAGTCTCATTTACCAGTTTAAAGAGCTAAATAAATAAAATAGCAAACAAACATTTTGGACTCAATTTGGGGAGCTCGTTTCACCTAGGGAATATTATTAGTGGTATATGAGCTCTGTGTGATCAAAAACCTGGAAGATGTTTTGTCTCCATTCTGAAATACTGGTGGTCCAGCATTGTGCTATTTCATGTTTATGCTACCTGCTTAAGCTGACTGAGTCAACGTGACATTAGAGTTCATCTCAAGACTATAGCCCTACAGCTTAATTCTTGACAGTGCTTTGCTTGCCTACTATATCCCTGTTTCCTACATTTGACAAGCCCGCAACCTAATGCCATATGTGCTGCATGTAACTGTAACCATTTTAATATTACTGTTGCTTTACTGTGGTTTGGTACTTCTTAAAGATGGGTGTACTGCATTGCTGGAGCTGCTGCCAAAAACTCACTCCAAGGAATTCACCTATTGTGTTCACCCAAATTGTAACCACAGTTAAAACAATGTGACGAATACTGCTTCTTTTCACTCATAAGGGATGAAATTTTGTCCATTGGTTCAGTCTGTGCCCTTCAGAATATATAGCTGTCTATGAATGAATGTCAGGCATGTAGATTATACTACCTGCTTCATGGGGGTCATTTGTTTTCTATGCAGAAATATTATTTATTCCATATAATAAATTGTTTGATCAGTTATTCATGCATATTTAGTTGTTCTACTATTCTGAACTATAGTTCAAGCGTGTTGGGTGTTGGCATAATGGTTAAGGTGTTTACCTCACAGACACAAAGTACAGGGTTTTATTCTCACCTATTAAAGAGAAATTGGCTAGGGTTAAAATGGCCTGCAAAGACAGCTAGTGTAGTACTTATCTATGAATTGTGTCTGTTGTTTTGTTCCACTTTTATACTGCATGTTGCTTCCACAGCTGATATATATATTTCAGGTCTCTGTGTTATGTATTTGCCTAATATTAAAATGAGTAGTGCTGCCTAAAAATGAATGAGACAGAGCTGCTTGTTAATGTAATTTATTAATGCTTGAACATTACAGAAGCTGTGCAGCATCGCAGGAATGCATGTGCTCATATGCATGCACACCTCAAGTGTACATATATTACATATTCTCCCTTTTCCGTTTATTTCTCCTTAAGGCATTTTTTTACTTTAAGAATGACCATCAAACAGATACATATTATTATTTAGATATGTGTACGGTATTTTCTTGTGATTGACATGTTGATCCCTACATTTTATGCAAATAATGATCACTTCTCCCTCTCAGATTAAGTATCTCCAAGGGTCTTCCCTGAAAGTACTGGACTTTGTATTTTAACCTTCAAACATTTTTCAAGTGCATCCTACTTTTGGAGCAGCATATTTCCTGAGAAATTACCATCCATCTGTGAAGAACACTTCTGGTCATCTGTTCGTTTGTTTGTGGCTAGAAACAGGATCTAGCATTCATTTGGTGGTGTGTCATTGGTTTCCCATCCTTCCAGTGAAATACTGGTTTTGGTGTTTGGAGTTGGTCATAGCAGGAACATTGGGTTTAAACTGTAGCAAGGAGGTATTTTTCTTTTGACTCATTGAAAGATGGTTGCATGGCAGCAGGATTCAGGCCATCAAGTTTCTTGATTCTCCTTATTTGACATGGAAGCTACTCCTGTGTCTCAAATCCAACATCAGTGATTTACATCAAGTGGGTTTCCTGGAGTGTCAGTTTCTTCAGCCTCTTGTTACCACAGACTGGCTGATGAATGTGAAATATATCATAAGGACATAACCCAACTGCATAAATTATATTTAAGAATACCATGAAAAGTTGCATCCAGTTATCTGCCCAGAAACTGTATTTTTGTTGATTTGTTATTTAAGAGGGGTGGCACCACCTTAATCCACTACCTCCATTTTCAAAACTAGCAAAATATGGTGGTTAAGGGGATACCACCACCCATGCAAACAGAATCAATGGTAAATGTATAGCACCAGAAGAGCAGTCTGTATGCTTCTACATTGCTTTAACATTGTCAGGATTAGCTACCCCCAGTCTTTCCCATGCATATGTATGAGGGCAAATGTATTATACCATTGGCAACTAAATGTAAAATAGACATCTCTGATATAAAAAGAAAAAAAGATACATTACATCAGATAATATTGTAGTCCTTAACAATAATGTTTAACAGTTTTATTTTAGTCTTGATTACCCAAACAGGTGCAATTTAGTTCCTTTTGTAACACATATTTTTATGCAAATAATTCGGATTCACCTGATATCTGATATACTTCACATTATCAGATGGACTGTGGTAGAACTTCTGAATGGCCTCTCATTCATGTGTCGAAATTGTCTGGCTTGTGTAAATATCTCCTGATGTCAGACGTCAGCAAGACAAGTTCTGTTTAGGAATGGCTTAAACAGTATGATATTTGTGGTTGCACAACTTGCATTTCATTATGTACTAATGAAAATTGTCAGTTTTATGTTGCAGGGGTGAGTTGTGTAAATTCCTGGATTTCACAGCCTTCTTGAGCATTTGCAGAATATATTTGTTAGCCTATTTGTGACTGGTAGTAAGGTGCTAATGTAAAATGTCTGATATCAAATGAAAATGTAACTCAGTCTTGTGTAAACTGTGTTCCATTAACCCTCATAATTTGTTAAGGAACTCCATCTTTTGTAAATATAGTCTAAAATTATCTTTCCAGAAGTGGTTGAGTCCATGCAAACAATATCTGGATAGCTCGCTAACAGCATCTACTGCAGATAGGAACACAATGATGACAAAGGGGCCTGTGAAGATAATACATATGAACTGCCAAAACAATGAAGTCCATTCCCTGAAAAACAATGGTGCTTGCGCTTTTTGAACCATCTGGGATCTTATGCAGCTTTTAACTCAGTCCATAGTTTGCTTATTTCTGCCAAGTCACTGCTTTATACTTTTGGCAAGGAATTTCATTTTTATGATGTCAAGGTGTTCTTTGTGAAAAATATCCAACACTTGAAAGCATAATTTTTTCCGAAATCACTACTCTGGCTCATACAATAACATGTCTTGACACAAATATTTGCTCTTTTCTTGGCAAAAAAGTTGAATATAATGCATTATTACTTTGTACCATTAATAACTATTACATCTGTAACTAAGGTGGTGTAATAGATATTACAAGGTTCAAAGTATCTGTGCCACCTGATTTCTTGTAAGGTATGTGTTTCCAAACTATTTAATTTATTTGAATTTGGAATCATGTAAAGTGAGCAGCAGGCATTAGGCATAACCACTTCTTGGAATTATTAATCAGTACTACAGGTGATCCAGGACCAGTGCACATTTCTTTTCATTGTCATTTCCTAGGTAAGGTTAGGTCTTCTCCCTCTGCCTTGGCATAGATTTTTTTTGTCATTCATTAATAACCATGAAGAAAAGGCAGGGTGGTTTCCTACCATCTGGATACATGCGCAATAAAATAACACCAGATCCACAGGTTCATACATTTATTTGGCAGATACTAAGCAATTAGTCATCATATACTCTTTTGCCTAGCCAAAACACCCAACATCAAGAGTTACTTCCTGCTTCAAGGAAAGATGCACAAGATAGGTGTAGGGAGAATTTGTGAAAGCCCGTCCAATTGTCTATGTAAGCCTTTGCACCTACTTCACTTAATATATTGGGGTAGTCTACAACGTAGGAGGAGAATATAATGGGATAAGAACCTCTCTCACCAACTAGTCCTGTTATGTTTTGAAAAACATCTCTGGTACTTGTACTTACAGTTAAAAAATATTTCATTTGACAACAAAAGGAACCAAAATCTTGTTCATTTAAATATGAACTCTACATTTTTACAAATGGAGGATAATGACAAAAAGTAAAAAATATTATACAACACACTATTTTATTTTACCCTTATCTGCAATAACAGTATTAATCTTAAGGAGTGTGTTGTTTATCAGGTATTGCTGAGGAACTACTTTTACAAAATGGATTTTACTGCTTGGTATTAAGTTTGTGGGCATTGCCCTTGCACAAATTATTTACATAGTCTAGCCCATTCTGGAGTACATTCACATTAGTGGGTAATTGAATAACAATGCCTAATTTTCAGTCATCAGTACATTTTATTAAGCAGAGACCCAGGATATTGGCTTGTGGATCAGAGAAATAAAAGCCAAATAGATGAGGATCCAGTACCATGTGTTGAGGAACCCCACTTATGACATTTTCACTTTCTGATGTGGTGCTTGTCATTTTAACAATGTGCTCTACTTGACAACCAGTTTGCAATCCACCTCATTGCATATAGGTTGTTGTTTAGGTACACCATAAGGCGAGGCTCGGTATCCCATTTATATAGGTGAAGCACCTCAATTTGCTTGGTCATTTTTGTTGTTCTAAAAAATCTCCATTTATGGTCTTCTGTGTATTATCATTCTAACACATTCTGAAACCATGAGCTAGAGGATGCAAGGCTGTTGAAAGATTTATCAGGAATTTACAGCAATAGTTCAGCAGTCCCAGGTATAACTTTAACAGGAGTACACTCTCTGCCTCCATTTTGTCTTGCAAATTTTCAGAATCCATTTTTGTTAATCATATGTCCAGTGAAATAAATGCAATTCTTGAAAGGCTCAAATTTGTCTTTGCTAAATATAAACTTATTTTCCTTAAGTTTTTACAGGACCATGTTTAGCTTATTCAAATGGTCATTTTCAGTTTGTTCTGTCAGTAGAATATCATCATGGTAACACTGTGTGTATTGAATTTCCTGTACTTGACACACTCATTGCCCTTTACTAAATGGCCAGTGCAGATACCATTCCAAAACAAGACCACTAAGAACTGTTTGGAACATACTTCTATGTCCAGGTTCAAGCTGATTTTCATAAAATGCTCACCCTCCCATTTAGGAACACAAATATGTCTTATATTCTTTCAAAGACTGCTGTGTTATATTTAGCACTGGATTAACAGTGACCTTAAAGTCTCTGCATTTATCTCTCAACTTCTTTGCTAGATAATTCTGGTCAACATCCAAAAATAATGGGGAATCATGGGCCCAAAAACAGTGACAATTTTTGAATATTACTCTAATTCATTTACAAAATTAATAAAAAAAAAAAAAAGGTTTTGTATTAACATGCATTTTCTGAAAAATATGAAAATTGAAACTCAACAGTATACCCTGCTGGACAGAAAAGGAAATATGCATAAATTATTGTAAGTGTTTAAATGTATATGTTTTAACATAGGATACTGGAAAAGAAGAGGTTAATCTCAATCGACCTAACTTTGAAAATAGTTTGAAATTAAATTACCTGGCTTAGGCTATAAACATTTTATCTTACAGATCTCAGTGCAGTCAGAGACAAAAAAGTATATACTAGGAAGCTTTCTGCATTGTCTTTGGGGTGAAATAATTGCTACTGTGGAAGGGTGGAGGTTTGAAATTATTTTATGAATTCCAGGAGCTGCAGCAGATCTTAGCAAGGCTGTGTGTTTGTGTGTGTGTGTGTGTGTGTGTCTGTGTGTGTGTGTGTGTGTGTGTGTGTGTGTGTGTGTGTGTGTGTGTATTATTGACACATATGTGCTAAATCCTGACAGCTTCTAGCCAAGGGGGGTAGCATGGGAACCGTAAGTCAAATGACCAGATGTATGTGATGTCATTCTGCAATCTAGGACAAAAAAGATGTTTAATGCTGGATGAGACTGAAGTCTTATTGCAGTCTGTTTTTGCAACCTGACCCCTCACCCACTTCATCTTGCCTTCCTCTAGTAAGTAACCAGGGAATAATAATTCTTTAGATCAGTCAGGAAAATATAATGAGGTTAGTTAAGTATTGTTTTTCTGTAACTGTATGAGCCTGTCCACCTGTGTTATTTTTAATATTTCCTATGACTGAAACTCTGGTGTTTACTGTAAATACATATTTAGTATTTTCATATTCCTTTCTTATTTATTATTAAATATATTTAAACTTTTCATTGTGGCTGGTCTTTTAGTTTTAGAAAATATTCTAATCTCTGAGAGTGCTTATATATATTTGGTCACAGCTTTGGCTGCTCCTGAAAGCTGTTCTATTGGTCAAACTACCATTTGTATGAATATTAATTCCACTCAGTATAATTGGGTACCCTTGAAAGAGGCTTAGAGTAGTTGGCTTTGGAGTATCTGGTGATGGTGTAACTACCTTATAATCTGTGCAGAAGGGGCATAGCTAGCAAATCTGTGCCAGCATTTCCAAGGTATGAGTGTGTGTGTGTGTGTGTGTGTGTGTGTGTGTGTGTGTGTGTGTGTGTGTGTGTGTGTGTGTGTGTGTGTGTGTGTGTGTGAAAATTAAATCTAAAAGAGTGTGTGTGTCAGCTGCTTGGATCAGGGACACAAAGCACTGGTTTCACAGAGAGAGTGGTAGAGGACTTAGCTTGGATACTCAGATGAGGACACAACTCTGTAGTTGTGCCAGTGGGGACTCTTACTGGAGAGAGAGGGAAAACCAGCCCCCAGGCTGAGTGTATTCCTTGTGTGCTCTTAAGGGAGACTGTGCTTGATGCTCAGCTACATCTGGAATTACTGGGTGTATCAATTTTTGCTCGAAGTGAGCATTGCTTTCTACTGACAGTGGTGAGGATTCAGGCTCCTTGATTACTGGCCCAGAGTGGGGACGTCAAACATGTGACCATTAATTGTTGAAGGGGCATTCTGATCTTGATCAGAATCACATCTGCTGTGAATCTAAGTGTATATACACTTTTCTGTGAGTTATTTGTTTTAATAATTTTTACTTATCAAGGTAACATAAAAATCATGAATAGAACACTGGATGTTTTTTACCACAGACTTTATTACTTTTCATTGTCTGCAGTGAGCCTTTAGCTATTCCATGCACTACTTATATTCACCTTACCTTGATGCCTGACACCACTACTCCAACATTGGTTGACCTATTTCCTTTGTGTTAACAAGGCTTATACACTGCCTGCCTCTGAGGTGCCATGTTTATACTAAACATCTAAGCGGCACACTATCTCTATACTAGTATTTTCTTAGGGATTTTTTAGATTCATTTTTTCTGACCAGCTCCATGACATATAGGGAAGGAGCTCTTACTATGACCCAAGTAGCCTGAGATCAATTAGTGACTTTGGCACTGGAGGAGCTGGAGAGGGAGGGGTGGAAAAGAGTCACTTTGCCAACCTGTCCACTCCAGGAGTAAGGGGTTTCTGTTCTTGATAAAGTCACATCCCCAATTTTTGGGATGTGCCATAATTATTGGAGATTGCTTGTACAGTTATGGCATCTGAGAGGCATTGGGAGGGGGGCAGAGTGAGCTGATGTTCTGTGTAATGATGCATATGCCACTAGCTCTGCCCAGTTAGAGCATACCAAAAACCCTCCCTGGCATGCAGGGCTATAGTATGGTATGCTGCAGACTGCTCTGCTTCACTTCACCCTGTCTAACTTGTTATTGGTGTGGGACCAGCCCTGGGGGATAATACAGGGTACATGCAAGGATAATGGTTTGGCTGGACATCTGATGGTTTGCTGAGAGCACAGACAGGGGTGTATTTCATTATTCCATAAAAATAAACAACCAGAAGCCAATCTGATTCTGAAATATGATATTATGTTTCAAAGGGAATTAAATCTAGTCTTACATTGACAGTATATGATATGCAATTGTAATTAGAAAAGTAATTCAAGTTAGTTTAATTATGGGAAGAGAATGTCTACATTAATGTTTCCAGCAAAGGAGGAGTGCATTATTTTGCACATCAACGGCTGCTGCATGTTTGAAATCTCCTGCCTGGCTGGTTGATGTTGATCCTGATGCTTAATGGTTTTCACTCTGTATCAAAACCTCCATTTTGACCTGGTCTATTAAGGCTGTCATCTGCAGTATTATTTGTTTATTTCTGTTATTTGTGTATGTTTATTTGTTTTATGCGTTGTGCATATATACAATACTACATTTATGGTATGGCATTGTTTTTCTTTTTGCGCTTCCCAAGCTGAACCTAAAAGCTGTCTCCATTGATCGGGGTTCTAGCCTGGTTAACAAATAAAAATAAAAAACAAAAATAAAATAGTTCTTAGCTTATAGACACTCAAATAAATCTGAATGTGAATTTGGATTTAAATATTCATTTTTTTTTGCATTTTCCATTTGTTATTTTTTTGCCACAACATCACTTAGTATTAAGCTTGTTAATTATTTAATAAGCAGTTGGTTTTGAGTTAAGAAGAATGTGGCTTGCAGAAGTACTTAAATCTTATGCACCAGAAGAATGAAAATAATTTGTATACTGCAAGATTACCACAAGGTGTATAGTTGGTCTACACCTCATTGTAACTATTTCTAATTCAGGCACAACCCTCCCATGGTGCTTTAACATTAAGATGTGCAGCACCATGGTGGGCTACCTCTATGGGTGTGCTAAATGCTAATGAGGCATTCTAGGAAAGGGGGCTATGTTAATTAGCCATGTGCTCTGCCTGAAAAATGCCTGTGGTGAAGCATTTATGCAGCTGAGAGATTCAGATAATTGCTCAGCTATATAAGATGCATCATCCACCCATTTAATGAACATGTCCAATAGCTCTTTTTCACCCACTACATTAGAGGTAAGTGCCAGGGAGTTAAGCAGATATCTGGTGTGTGCACGTGTGTGTGAGTGAGTGTCTGCCTCAGAGGTCATGGCAGAGGGGGAGGTTAGCTAGGGATAGGGTAGGTGTGTGTGTGTGTGTGTGTGTGTGTGTGTGTGTGTGTGTGTGTGTGTGTGTGTGTGTGTGTGTGTGTGTGTGTGTGTGTGTAGGTGAATGGTTGAGTATGATGGTGGGCCTGTCTGTGTTTCTGTGTGTGTGTTTCTCATTCTGCCACTGTCCAGCTAATAATTATCAGCTACTCAAAGGTTCTTAAAAAGGTGTCCAATTATTACTGTGCAATATTATTATCCAAATGGTAGGTGTGACTAAACAGTCAAGGCTTATTAGAGTGACTTGGACAGTAAACTCTATAATTATGCAATGTACTCTAGAGCTTAACATATCTCCTCACAAACCAGCCACAGTTAAAAGGTTTTAAAATATTTAATAATAAATAATTAAAACCACAAGACAATACTTTCTGCTACACAGTCAGTGCTAGTCAAGAGTTCAGAGATCACACAGAAATACTTAAAATCATTCAATAGTACAGTTCTGACATCACAGAAAAACACTTAGTCTAATCTTTCTAGTGCTAGCTATCTCTAAAAAAACACAACTCTAAGATAACTTTCTTAAAGAAAACAGGTAGAGTGCTCTGAGTTGGATGATCAAGACAAAAATGCTTAATAATCTCTGGTTCTCACTGTTTAAACTGAAACTGCAGTTCTGCTAAACATTACATCATTCTTCACCTTTCATGGAGTTCCCAGGCTATACATTAACTACATTTACATTTTTAACATCTCCCTTTTGTTATCTTGCAGCTGGTCAGCAGCACAGCAATAAAAATACATTTGCATGTTTAAATCTAGCAATTTAACTCTTGGTTAAAACAATAGAAAGAATTTCTTCATCTAGATTTTTCGGCACCACTGTCTACTTCAAAGGGTCACCACAGGCTTTAATTTGGTCAGTAGAGGGCATTGTTGTCACATTTGTTTCCAGTTCCACATGTAATACTATTTCTTTACATTTAAGACAAAAAGGCTGTAGTTTACATTCATATTTACAAATGATAGAATTATGTATAAAATTCTATCTGGCTAGACTGGTAGCCTTCACCCTTCTGTACCAGTCTTCACCCCCCCCCCGGAGAACTCAAGCTAGTTTTTCAAGTGATCCTTGAGAAACGCCGCTTGAGAGGGTTAGGTCTATCTGACTATACCTACCCATTCCCTGTCTTGAGAGCCCATCTGCATTGGCATTGCTATTCCCACTGTGGTGCTGCACTGACATATCATATGCTTGCAACCCTAGGCTCCATCTTAGCAACTTGGCATTTTGCTGGCTGGCTCTGTTTAACCATGTTAAGGGGTTGTGATCTGTCATAACAGTGAATTTCCTTCCATACAGATAAGGCTGAAGTCTCTGCAATGCCCACTGTATGGCTAGACATTCCTTTTCTACAGCTGCATAGCATTCCTCCCTGGGTTGGAGCCTACAACTGAGATAAACCACTTGGTGCTCTTCCCCCTCTGAAGAAATATTGCTAAGTACAGCCCCCACCCCATGGTTCGAAGCATCCACCTGCACAACAAATTATTTGCTGTAATCTGGACTGGCTAACACAGGGGGTCCTCCCAAAGCTTCTTTAAGCATCTGGAATGCCTGCTCACATGCTGGGGTCCACACTATCTTATCTGGCGTGTTCTTCCTTGTCAGGTCTGTGAGGGGAGCAGCTATGGTACTATAACTGGGGACAAACTTTCTGTAGTACCCTGCCGTCCCTAAAATTGCCCTCACCTGCTTTTTAGTAACAGGTGCAGGCCATGCCTGAATGGCTTCCACTTTGGCAGGTTCTGGCCTTATCTTACGACTCCCTACTCTATGTCCTAGATAGGAGACCTCTGCCATACCCACCTGACATTTGCTCAGCTTAATGGTCAACCCTGCCCTCTGTAGTCTGCCCAGCACCTCCCTGACATGCTAAAGGTGCTCTGGCCAGGAATGACTGTAGATGGCAATATCATCTAGGTAAGCAAGGGTAAACCGTCCTGCTCCTGCTAGGATACAATCTACCAACCTCTGGAAAGTCACTGGGGCATTCTTCTTCCCAAAGGGCATCTTTGTGAACTCATACAAGCCAAAAGGAGTCACAAAGGCTGACTTCTCTCTAGCACTGGGAGTCAAGGGCACCTGCCAGTAACCCATGATAAGATCAATGGTTGTGAGATACTTAGCCCCACCCAGCTGCTCTAGGGCCTCATCTGTTCTAGGCATGGGGTAAGCATCCAACTCTGTTTGACTATTTAATTTCCTGTAGTCCACACAGAACCTGGTGCTGCCATCCTTCTTTGAACCCAGCACCACTGGAGAGGCCCAGGGACTGTTGGACTCTTGAATCACCCCTAGTTCCAACATCTCCTGTACCTCCTCCCTCAGGGTCTGTCTGACTCTGTCAGGCACCCTATAAGGGGTCTGCCTAACAAGCCTTTGGGGTCCTGTATTCATCTGGTGCTGCACCAGGTGGGTGCACCCTGGTTTCCCAGTGAACATGTCCCCATATTCCTGCAACACTGCTCGGATTTCTCGAACCTGGTAGGAGATAGCTGCTGGGAGATTGCTACCCCTTCCACTGAGGTGTCAGCCCTAGCCTCACTAAGGAGATCAGTCCCCAGATCTCCCTCATACTCCTCCTGCAATCCACTGCAAATCCTCAGCACAAGGACCTCCCTATCATGGTAAGGTTTCATCATGTTAACATGGTACAATTTGTGCCCCTGCCATCTGCCTAGCAGTTCCACCATGTAGTTAACATCACTTACCTTTCTTACCACCTTGTAGGGTCCCTCCCAAGCTGCTTGCAGCTTGTTGTGTCTGACAGGAATGAGAAGCATTACCTGCTGCCTCACAGCATACTCACTAGCTCGAGCATTCCTGTCATACCACACTTTTTCTGTTGTTGGGCTTCTGCCAGGTACTCCTGGGCCAAGCCCATGAGTTCCCTGAGCCTTGTCCTGAGGTTTAGGACATATGCCACAACAGACTCCTTGTGAGACTCGCAATCACCTTCCCATGCATCTCGAATTAAATCTAGAGGTTCCCTCACCTTATGCCCATACATCAACTCAAAGGGTGAAAAACCTGTGGATTCCTGGGGAACCTCACTGTAAGCAAACAACAGATGGGGCAAATATTTGTCCCACTCCCTCTTAAACTGATCTGCAAATGCCCATAACATGGACTTGATTGTAGAGTTTAACCTCTCAACAAGACCATTAGTCTGGGGATGGTAGGAGGTGGTCTTCATGTGCTTCACCCCACAGGACGCCTACAGACAAGGCAGCAGGTCTGACATGAAATTGGTACCTCTGTCAGTCAGTATTTCTTATGGGAAATCTACCCTGCTGAAAATCTCTAACAAAGAATTTGCCATCTTCTCTGCCTCAATGGAGGACAAAGCCACAGCCTCAGGGTATTGTGTAGCATAATCCACTACCACTAGGATATACTTTTCCCTGTGGAACTTGGAGTACTCAGATGACCCACAATATCCATAGCCACCCTCTGAAATGGCTCCTCAATCACAGGCAAAGGCATCAAAGGAGCTCTCACCTTGTTTCCTGCCTTGCCTACCTTTTGTCATTGCTCACAGGTCCTGCAGTACCCTGTTACATCTCTGGAGATTCCAGGCCAAAAGAAGTTCTGCATAATATGCTTCTTTAAACGTTTTATGCCCATTTGACCTGGAAAGGGAATATCATGGGATATGGCTATAACGGCAGATGGTAGGCTCTAGGCACTACCAAGTGCTGTACTCTCTCACCTTCTAGCCCTCCCTCAGGGGTCCACTCTCTGTATAGTAAACCTTTGTCCCAGTATACTGATTCCCCCCTTTCCTTGAGAATCAGGTGCCTCCCTAGCTACCTTCCTCAGGTCTTGCAATGTAGGGTCTGAGAGCTGAGCCTGTCTCAACTCTCTCCTTGTAACCCTTCCCAGCTCCCCTTCCACAGGAAGTCTGGCATCCTATGACAGTGGCACCTTACTGTCAGCCTGGGTACTACTACTCACCACTACCTTTGCAGTCACTCTGTCCATGGGACCATCAATACCCACAAGCAGCTGTGGCTCACCTTCAGTCTCACTGCTACTGTATAGCTTCCTCCCTGAAGCAACCACCTCACCAGTCCTGGTTGCAAGTATGCAGTCTGTCTGGGTCTCCCTCAGGCTACCAGACCCACATGCTTGTCTCCTAGCCTGACTGTGTGTAACTGCATAAGCACATGGTACTGCCTCATCCAAATCCTTCCCTATCAGGACATCTGCAGGATGGTAGTTTGGTACCCCTGTTGTCTCAAGACAACCTACTATTGGAATTTTGTCTTTCCCACTTACTGGCTCCCTCACCTTTGGTTCCCCACCTTGCCTCCGTGGACACCTGTATGCCACATGGCCCCACTGGCTGCATTCAAAACATTTAATCCTAGCTCCTGGATGTGTACCTGAACTAGTGGTTTCCCCTGCTACAGGCAGATTCTGTTGGGTCAGTCTGTGCTGCCCATCATGGGTTCATTTAGACCCATGAGCAATTAGACCCATGAGCAATACTGGGGGTCCCCTTCCTGTGGAGGGCTGCCCTGCTTGCCAGGTATAGGTCTCCCTTTTTTCCCAACTCATCTGAAGTAGCACATTGTCTATCAGCTAACCATATCCTCATGTCCTCAGGCAAAGTGCTAAGGGCTTGTTCACTCACCAAAAGGTCTGCCAGCCCTTCAAAAGTGGTGACATGACAGCACTTACCCACCTATGGAAACAAGTGCTCAATTCAGCAACATATTCACACACACTTTCATCTGCCTTGTGTCTATGCTCATGAAACTTTTTTCCTATACGTTTCAGGTGTTAGCTTAAACAGTTCTAAAAGACTATTTTTTACAGCAGTATAATCAAAACATGCAACATCAGACATTTTGGACAGAACTGTTACAGCTTTACCATGGAGTAAGGGGGTCAGAAACTGTACCCAGAGCCCTTCATCAACTTCATACTGTTTACGTACCTTCTCAATCATATGAATGAAACTATCAAAATTATCCCCCTCTTTAAATTGCGGAAGAAATTTACTGAGCTGTTGTGCTTCTGGAGTCCAGTTACTCCCTTCCTCATTACCTCCATGACTCTGGTGAAGAGTCAGCATCTCCTTCTCATGCTGCCTCTGCCTCTCTTGCTCCTCACCCTCCAGACATAGCAGTTTTTCGTTCTCCTCAGCCTGTAGACTCCTCAGTCTCTCAGCTGCTTCTAATTCCATATGCATGGCCTCCAACTCAAGTCTCTTTAGCTCCAGCTGGATTTTTAAGTCCACTGCAGAAAGGTTGAGCTGCCCATTCCCCAAGGGAATTATATCTCCACTGCCAGTCTGATTGTCCTCCTTGTTGTTTTCTGATGCAGCTGTAACCAAGGCTGCAATCAGGTCTGCCTTAGTCAGGTTTCCATGCACCAGTTCCCTAGACTGGCACATCTCCTCCAGCTGGCTCTTTGTCAGCTTTCCATACTCCTCTGCTGACATGCTGCCTTCTCATCCTGACTAACTAAGTTAACAAAAGAAATAAAACAACTGTGATCTGAACTCTGAGTATTCACTGCGTGGCTGTTTTAGAGTACAAAACACCTTCAAAGCTCACTGTACACAAGCTACATTATTTACTCTACCCACACCACTGCAAGCCCTTTAGTATTTGCCACCTAATTAATATGTGATGTGGCTATCCCACCAATACTACCACAAATGTGATGCCCGTGCCCTGGCCCAGCAATCAAGGAGCCTCAATCCTCACCACTAACACCAGAGAGGGTGTCTCATATTTGAGGAAAGGATAACAAATACACACAGTAAAGTGCAATTTCCCTTAAGAGCACACAGAGATCACAGTCAGTCCGGAGCTGGTTGCTCCCCAGGTCCCCAATAAGACTCTCTACTGTCACAGCTATTGGGTCCAGATCTCAGCCTAGCTGGGCAAGCTAAAATCTCCAGCACCCTCTCTGTCCAACCAGTGCTTCGTGCCCCTGCCCAAGTAGCTGACACGCACACACTATTAGATAAGAGTTTATACAACTACACAGACACTTCTGGGGAAGGCTGACTCAGGTTCTCCAGCTGTGCCTCTTTTACCCAGACTATACGGTAGTACCCTGCCACCACCCAGCTAATAATTATCAACTACTCAAAGGCCCTTAAAAAGGTGTCCAATTATTACTGTGCAATATTATTATCCAATTGGTAGATGTGACTAAACAGTCAAGGCTTATTACAGTGACTTGGACAGTAAACTCTATAAATATGCAATGTACTCTAGAGCTTAACTTATCTCTACTTAATCCAGTCACAATTAAAAGGTTTTAAAATATTTAATGATAAATAATTAAAACCACAAGACAATACTTTCTACTACACAGTCAGTGCTAGTCAAGAGTTCAGAGATCACACAGAAATACTTAAAACAATTCAGAAGTACAGTTCTAACATCACAGAAAAACACTTAGTCTAATCTTTCTAATGCTAGCTATCTCTAAAAGAAAACACAAGTCTAAAATAACTTACTTAAAGAAAACAAGCAGAGTGCTGTGAGTTGGATGATCAAGACAAACATGCTTAATGATCTCTGGTTCTCACTATTTAAATTGAAACTGCAGTTCTGCTAAACATTACAAATATCTTCACCCTTCCTGGAGTTCCCAGGCTACACGTTGACTACATTTACATTTTTAACATCTCTCTTTTGTTATCTTGCAGCTGGTTAGGAGCAGAGCAATAAAAATACATGTGCATGTTTAAATCTAGCAATTTATCTCTTGGTTAAAACAATAGAAAGAATTTCATCTAGACTTTTCTGCACCAATCTCTACTTCAAAGGGTCACCACATGCTTTACTTTGGTCAGGAGAGTGCACTGTTGCCACATTTATTTCCAGTTCCACATGTTACATTTAAGACAACAAGCCTGTAGTTTACATTCATATTTACAAATGATAGAATTATGTATAAAATTCTATCTGGCTAGGCTGGCAGCCTTCACCCTTCTCTACCAGTCTTCACAGATGGTTCCATGGCGACATTTTACTTTCTCCCTTCCTTTCCCTTATTGCTGTATGTTTTTGTGGTAAGTCTTTATCTGTTATTAATTTAGCTGCATGGTAACAAATCATATTTATTTTTGTTATATCATAAGAATTTTTCTTAACTGTCCTCATTACTGTGTTCATCTATTTTACAAAACTTGTAATATTTTGGGTGTATTTACTTTCTGTAATCTATTTTTTTCATTGATTTTAACATGTATATCCATTTCTATTCAATCAAGCAGCTCTCCCCTTAGATCATTTTCTTCTAGAATGAGAGTACCTTCTTTGTTCTCCATTTCCTTCAAGTATTCCACAGAAAGTTTCAGAACATCTTCCTGTGGCATATCTTCTTCAGATGCACCCTGCTGTATCTCTCGCTCCTTCATATGGGTACTCATTGGCCCATCACTCAACAACATTGCCTGCATAAGAGTTGCTGCTGTTTCCTGCTCCTTCCCTTATTGTACTTCTTCAACTGAGCTTTTGTACCAGTCTCCTACAGAAGGTTCCATAGCATCAACACGTGGCAAGTCTTCGGGTGCCTCCTGCAACACCTGTTTCTCTTTAATCTGGGTACTCATTGTTCTATCATAATGGTATTACCTATGTTGGATTTTTTCACATAAATCCTTGACTTCACAAATAATCCATAACTTAAGTTTCTATTTGATTATCTTCTTCCTTACTAATTCTGTATTTTTCTTTCTCCTTTGTTTTCTTTTTTTTTTTTTTTTTGGATTGTGAAATTTTCCATGTCTGAGTGTCTTTGCCTGTATTTTTCTTCAAACATCTTTGGAGATGCTTTTTATATTGATTAGTTTTGCTTTCTCCTTTGCAAAAATATTGCACCATACCAGCTCTCTTTTTCTTTCCCATGTTTCTTTTTGTACCTTCCAAAAATCTCTCAGTTTTGTTCTTTATATTTTGTTATCTATGTAATGTTTTTCACAGATCTGTTGTATTAATGAATGCATTTTTTTATTTGAAGCTTTTGACAGGTTTACTTGTGCTAGTATTTTTCTATCCTCTAATTTCTCTCCTAATCTTTCTGAATACCTTCTACCAGAAAATTTTGGGCTTCTTGCTTAATAGTAACAATACATAATTACTTCTTATCCTCAAGAGTCCACTCTGTCATCTTTATGGTTCCTTTTTGGCCTGTCAGTTTTTGTGATTTTTCTGAACTGCTATTTTTTCTAGAATGGGGGAGGGGGGTATCCTCCCCCTGTGCCTAGCCTAACCCCATTGTAGTAATGTTTCCATGTCTTGAGGATTCTATACTGCCATTTTCCCACATCCCAGCTCTCTCTGTTATTAGTTGTGCCATTATAGTTTGGGCACCAACAACTCTGAAGTGGAGTCTTCTAACCTAAGTGTCATCAAAAAAAGAATTTGCTTTTTAACCAAAAACATGACCCCCCCTCACTACTCCTTCCATCTACTTTGTCTCTCATAAAAGTGCTATATTTATTGGAGTGGCACATTGGTAAAAGAGGTGTAAGCTTGAGCTATGTCTCATTATAACAGTAATGCCAATGTCATGCATCATGGTGGTCTTTAGCTGACATGTGTAGGTCTTTGGGCATGTTGCGTATGCTGCATACATAGTAGTTCTCTCCCTGAGACATGCATAATTAAATTTGAGGTGATTGCTTATACCTGTTGCCTGAGGATAAGCTACAGAAAAGATGTTAGGTGACTCTGTGATAAGGGGAGTAACATGCTTGTCAGGCAGTGAGACAGCATCACTTAGGAGAGCAGTAGCTAAGTTGCTGGGTTACTAGAACTGTAGGCTCACTCAAGAAAACCCAAAGATTAGGCTGGACAAAGCATGAGGAGAATATTAAAGTATCCAAGTTGCAGCTAGAGTAGGCTGAGTTTGTGAGGTTGCTGGCTGCTTATGGCATGGCAGCATACCTCTCAACCTGTAGACACTGAAAATAGTAACAATGCGCTTGAAAAGTAGGTTAATCTGGCCAAAACTCTGGGCATCTAATTAGCATACAATTTGAATACCAAATGGCATATAACTCTTTCTGCTGCCAGTAGGAATGTGGGATACTCAGAAACACACACTTAAAAAAGAGAGAGTGACAAAAAATGATGGAAAATGCAAGCACATTATCAAAGAGACAGTGTAAAATTTGTAGACTGCAAAGGACTGTACAGTAAATTCTACCGCACAAGGTGATTTATTTTTGCTTTTGAAGGAGAGAGATATCAGACTTGTGCCCTCCTTTAAATTATTGGTGCCACTAGTATGTTGGTCACATATTGTGGCTTTCTGTGTACTAGATAGCTTCAAAAATCACATGTGATGTGGGGGATTCAGAAAATCATGTGAAGGGGTACATCAAGACTAAAAATAGGAGTGTACCTCCCAGATAGGTGCTTCAAGTGCAAGGGTAAGTCAGGCCTAGAAATAGGTACATTCCTCCAAAATAGGGACAGCTGAGAAGTCTGGTTGCTGGTACCCGCCAAAGTAGAATAGCAAGCTGTCCCAATCAGTACTTTGTATTCAGATAATCTTTACAAAGCAGAGTTTCTGGAAAACCATGGGCTAATTGCCTTGATACAGAAATCAAGTGTCAGTAAGTTGTTTAAAAAGATCAGTTGATAGACTAAGCAAAAGCAAGGGTAAGCAGAGCACACAAGTCAAAGTTCACCAGTTGTTTGCATAGTTACACATCCTCCTGTTTGTGAGCAGTTCCTTACAGCAGTGCATGTCTGGTGTTTACTTATTAGCAGGGCTATATTGTCTTCCTCCTTAGCTGCGGAATGTAGGGCAGTTCAGGAAGTTTATGTCTGTGAGTAAAGTCTACTGAAGTACATTCCATTTGTGTTTCTATTTTCTGCTACACATTGCAGAAGGAAAGAGAAAGAGTCACCTTGAATTTATCAGGGGTTAGGCAACAAAAAGATTAACATCGATGATTGAAAATTAGATAGATCTGACAGAGGGGTGGGAGAGACTAGGCGGCTACTGGCAGGATTAGCATAAACTACAAGGCAATAAATATGAGCCAGATTTTAAGTACACAGTAAGGAGACACTGCGCATGATATGGGGAAAACATTTGAAGAAAGATTCCAAGTAAGCCGACTAATCTTAAAAAATTCAACCCTGTTGTTTACCTGATTATATTTAGTGAGTTGTTCATTCTTCCTGTTGATTTTATGTGAGATTTGCTGCTCAGAGGACTTTCTGGCAGCAGCAGCAGTGTATTGTGAATAAGGAAATCAGAAAAATCATACTTTTATATGTGCTGCTCTCTGCACTATTAATACTTTCACTATGCATTTTTTTGCAATCTTTTTTTCCTCATCTCAACTGGCCATTGGCTGCCACTGGTGCAGCTCCTCATCCATCGGGTCTATCAGACTCCCCTTTAACATCACCAGAATTACACTGACCCATGTTCATGGTCAGTGAGGAGATCAAGGAGCCCTGCTATGGGGGTCATACTGCTGCTGAGAGGTATTTCAGCTTAAGTGCTAACTTACCCATTTCCCCTTGCACACTCCTGTTAGCATCCAACAGGTAGATATGTAAAAAAATGGGGACGTATAGCATATATTTTATCAACTCAGCAGCTAATGTCCTCCACCAATTCCAGCTTATGAAAACACTCTCCCTACATGTCCCCAGACTCCAACAGGGATCTAATGAGAAGAGTATTTAGGCATATGCCCCCCCCCCCAGGATATGCATGCCCATCCTTCCTCTGCCAGCATCTTAGATGCTCAAGCTGCTAATTGAATCCAGGTCATGGGGTCCATAGCTAGAGCTGTGCCCTGCATGCCATGGCTTGGCTCACTCCAAGTTTTTAATTCTTTGTGATGGTGAGCACTGCATTCAGAGTATTAAGGACAGTTCTGCTGGCTAATGCACACTTGCTACACACAGACATCTAGTCTGAGTTGAACATTTATTTAAACAGAAAAAAAAAATATTTCAGAATGCCAAGCACTGAAGACATCAAAGCATACCTACAAACAATCCCTTTTTTCAGGGATGCCCCTGATTTTGTCTCATAATTTTGCTCGGTCCCTCTTAAAATGAGTGATTCTTTGCAAAAAGGTGATGAGTTACAGTCAAAAAATCATGTCAATCTTTAAAGCTGCAGATTTTTTTTATCTTGGAAAATGAATATTAATTCAAGTCCTTTTTTATTCTACCACCTTTAAACTCAGTGGTACTAATATTTAAATAGTTGTCCTGATTGCAGTCTTCTCTAATTATGTTTGGCTTTATCTCTGATTCTGAAGGCAAGAGGTTGAGGGTTTTGCATCCAAGTATGGCATAAGCTGAGAAACTGGTGACTGTACTACTTACAACTACCCTTGGAGTATTAGTGCAATCCAGAAGATCCAGAAGGTTGTCATTGATTGGACAACAAGTTAAAAGTCTTTGACTTTATAGGAATGGTTCTTGCACAGTTGTCTAAAGAAACTGGATCTTGGGCTGACGGTGGGCATGGAATTTTTTCAAGTGTAACTGCAACATTATGACTGAGGTCACATCAACCCTCTTTTCATATGAAAATTAATTTATACTACTTTGAGTTTGATTAAATGTATTTGCATATAAAATTAACTGTATATGAATAATTTCTATATTTAGTGACTAACTAGCCTCACTAATATATACAGTACACTTGTGTTTCTTTTAAAAGGCTTACTTAAGCTTTTTAAAAACTGACTTGCAGTGACCTTCCACTCATTTATTTGTGCTCAAAAGTCATTCATTCCTTCGTTGATTAATTCTCTTTCTAAGTAACAGTGCTTAATCTATTAAAAGGTCATGAAGCAGCTGCAGCCTATCCTGAATAAATTACCAGCCCATTCCAGGATGCTGGCATAAATTCACTCTTACATTACACATTCCTACAGGCAATTTTGAAAAATGCCAGTTCACATACAGTATATCTTTCGAACATGGGAAGAAACTGTAGCAACTGTACCATCCAGGGTAGACACAGATGGAACAGGCAGACTCCTCAGATATAATTTCAAGGATTTAGAAATAACCCTAGCTCTTGTGATAAGGGCTGTGGTCAATAGGCCCTGTTTCTGCAATGCTTAGATTTGTGATTCAGAGACCTCATTATTGACTAATTTGCATGTCTCTGAATCACTGCAGCAAGTACAGATCAGCACTTTCCTTTGAAAGTTAACACTGGTGGACCATGCATCTCATTCACAAAGGTACCCCTCATTTAGTCTCCCAAACACACTTACACACACACACACACACACACACACACACACACACACACACACACACACACACACACACACACACACACACCCTACTTGTCCCTGAGCTTCCAGAACATCCAAATGTCCCCTTTTTTCCTGTCCTTGTAAAGCATAGATGATTGCAGTCAGGCATTGATGCCAGACATTACAGTTTCAGACTTCATATCCCTCAGTAAATACATGCTAAAGCACAAGCTGTTATTCTAGTGAATTTTTAAATTGATAAGCGGAATAAGACAATCTGTGTCTGATAGTATGTCCTCATCCCCCTCCATTAATTTTGGCTGTGTGCCAATTTCTGGTGCTACAAGGTTGAGAAGTATCATATATGTGCCCTGTTCCTCTCCCTCATAATTTGTCAACTGTTGCAGGCCTTGAATAATGCCTCTTTATATGATAATAAAACAATTGCTACAGTAACTTATCAGTTATGGCAGCAGGTTAATTCCTGTATCAAAGGTGCAAGGTTCAAATCCTTTCCCTGTCCTTTGCACGTGACATTTTTTCCCTGATTTAGATATTAATTTAGGTTATCCATGATGTCTAGTGGTGGTGTGGTGGACTAATATCTTCTGTGACAGATGGGAGTTTCCATGGCTTGATTATTTTTAGTGTTTTTACAGCACACTGTTTATAATATCTCTGATGTCTAGTAATCCCCTAAGCCACATAGCCTTTCTTTTTTTTTAAGTGCCTTTATGTCACATTATATATGGTACCCTTGGAGTTTAGTGTTTCCCCCTGACAAATATCATAATAAAATGATATCCCTGGTAGCTAGTGTTTCTCTCTGATCCACATCACATTAAATAAGAATTCCTGGTGTCTAGTGCTTCCCCCAACCCATGTCATATTAAAGTGATTGATGTCCCTGGTGTCTAGTGTCCTGGCCCTGTGTCATTACGGCATGGATGTGTATAGTTATCCTTGGTGGCTAGTGTTCCCCTGGCCCATGTTTAAGTGTCATTATGGCATGAGCTGTAAGAATACTTCCTGATGGGTCCTCCCAATGTTACAGGATTTGCTCATTAGTCTCATAGAGTGTGCAGGTATGACAGACCTCACCTCCATCACCAGCATCCCCCCATGCACACCTACCTAACCTACTGTCACTAGCCCACATACTGCGACCTTCCAGGCGGTCACACTGATACGTACACTCACACATGCAGCCACACACACACACACACACACACACGCACATACACGCACACACACACACACATGTGCACATGCACACACACACACACACACACACACACACACACACACACACACACACACACACACACACACACACATGCACACACACACACACACACACACACACACACACACACACACACACACACACACACACACACACACACACACACACACACACACACACACCAATACTATCTGACCTTTAAACTCCCTGACACTTATCTCTACAGCAGTAGATGAATATGAGCTTCAAACCATGTTCATTACCATTATCGGCCAGGAGCTGTCATGCCAAGTTATGCAGCTGAATGATTCCCTGAATCATTCTACTGTATAAATGCATTATTGCAGGCAGTTCCAAGGGACAGCACATGACTAATTAGCATATGTCTGTCCACCACAATGCCTCATTAGCATTTAGCACAGCCACAGAGACAGCTCACTGTGGTGGTATATGCCTTCATGTTGCACCATCATTACAGGCCTGTCTCTGAATCAGAAATGGTTACTTTGAGTTATACACCTTGTATGCACCTCATTGTAGCCTTTTTAAATCAGGCCTGTTTAATGTCTTAGTTTACCATAAAATTGATGTTGAGCTCCTTTTTTATGTCTGCATACTTCTTTTGTCATTTTCTTTGCAAAATTATTTGTTCAACTTCCAGCCTGGCATTGTGGTCAGTACAAGGTGTCCATCTATCATATAGTGCTATATTGTGCTATTACACATTTCTCTTCATTTAATCAGATGAGTTTGTTGTTTTCCCTTCAGAGATGACCCGGTGCACATGATCTAACCTTGTCTCCAGTTTGTTAGGCATTTGTTTAATGCAGATCATTGTTACTCTTGCATAACAATACATTAGACAGAGTTGCTAGTTTCCTTAAGTTACTATGTTACAGAAGGTATGCATCACAGTGTACATGTCCATATATGCTCATGTGCTTCAGGTATGGATACATTATGAAATGCTTCATGTTTATACTCTGTTACTTAATATAAGATATCTCCTGCTGATTATCTACACTCTGTACTGTGAATTGTAAATATGGTGGATGCTGATTTAATAGGCGATATATCAGTTTAATTTAGGCTTATATACTTTGAATTTTTCATATTTTTCTATTGCAACTCCCCACCATCCTTTTGTTCTGTTAATCAGGTATACCTAGATAGTAATATACTTTTCAGTTTTACTAATGCCATTCATTGCTTACGTCTGTATATTTCTATGTCATAATTATATCATCCTTTAAAGGGGCATGTCACCCTCACTTCCTTCCCTATATCCAGGTCCTCTTCCTTTCCTAGACTTAAATATTCAGTAACTCCACTCTTTTTGTCAAGTATATTCTCTCCTGACATTCATTAATTACCCAAACTTTCATATTTGCAAGTTACCCACTTTTGTAGTGGTCAACTCTCCTGCATCCATCTTAATAGCTATTCCTACTGTGAAGGCTGCCAGCACAGCCAGATAGAATTTTGTAGATAATTCTATGTCATTGTAAATATTAATATAACCCACAGGCTTGTTTTTACAAATGTAAAGGAAACTAAATGTAAGAAACCTATGTTACTTGCTGGACTTCAAAATGTAACCACAGAGCACCCTGCTGGAAGAAACCTGTTAAGTAAAGAATTACAACTGTGTTTGATCTCAAGCTTGGAGACATGATGTCTGGGCTAGCAAATTCTTTCTATTGTCTTAATGTAAGAGATAATTATTACAGTTTTACATGTAAAAGTGTCTTTTATTGCTGTGGCTTCCTGGCCAAGTACAGCTTACAAAGAAATGTAGCTTTTGAGTTTTTGTTAGCCTGGGAACTAAAGGAGAAGTGATAAAAATGATGTAATGTGAAATGACTCAGCAGTGATATGTATATCAATTTAAGACTATCTCAAAGAGAAAGATTAGAGCATTTTTGATTTTATCTGAAGCTGACAACAACTTACCAACACTTTGCCTTGTACGTAAAGTTATTTAGCACATAGTTTCTCTTAGAGTTAGATAAGAATTTAGCCAGATTAGTCTAGCTGTTTTCTATATTTATGTCAGACTATCCTACAATATTGTTTTAAAGTTTCCTGTGATTTCTGAGCTCTCTAATGTCATTATGTTGAAGTAATAAGTATTGTCTTGCTGTTTTATTATTTATTATTAAATATTTTTTAACCTTTCAACTGTGGCTGTTTTGTGTAGAGATAATTTAAGCTCTTAGAATACATTGCATGTATTTGATGATACTGTCCAAGTCACTTCAATAGTCTTGTTGTTAGGCACACTTAGTATTTGGATAACAGTAATATTACACAGTGAAATTGGTCACCCTTTGGGAAGGGCCTTATAGTAGCTGATAATAGTGGTTGGTGGCAGTCGCTGCTACCTTATAGCCTGGGTAGAAAGGAGGCATAGCTGGAGAACCTGTACCAGCCTTCCCCAGGAGTGTCTGTGTGTTTGTATCTAAATCAAATCTTAAAGTGTGTGTATGTCAGCTACTTGGGCAGGGACATGGAGCACTGGCTGGACAGAGAGGGTGCTGGAGGTTTTAGCTTGACCACTAAACTGAGATCTGGGCCCTATAGCTGTGCCTGTAGGGAGTCTTATTGGAGATCTGGAGAGAAAGGGAGAAACCAGCCCCAGACTGACTGTGATCTCTGTCTGCTCTTAAGGTAAATTGTACTTTACTGTGTGTGTACTTGTTATCCCCCCAATGTGCATGCCTCTCACTGGTGCTAGTGGTGAGGATTGAGGCTCCTTGATTACTGGACCAGTGCACTGACATCACATATTAATTGGTTGGCAGTGGTGGGATATCCACACCAGATATTAATTGTTTGATAGTGGTGAGTTAGCCACATCACATACTAATTGACTTGTAGTGGTGTGAAGAGTGAATTCCTGTAGCTTGTGTACAGTGATCACTAAATGTGTTTTTGTACTCTAAATCAGCCACACAGTACATATTCAGAGTTCAGATCACAATTGTTTTATTTCTTTTGTTAGCTTAGTTATGGAGAGCAGGCAAGCATGTCAGCAGAGGAATATGGTAAGATGACAAGGAGCCAGTTGGCTGAGATGTGCCAGGCTAAAGGACTGGTGCATGGAAACCTGACTAAAGCAGACATGATTGCAGTTTGGTCACAGCTGCATCAGAGAATAGCAACCAGGAGGATGATTAGACTGGCTGTGGAGATGTACAATACTCAGAAAATGGACAGCTCAACCTTTCTGCAGAAGACTTAAAAATCCATCTGAAGCTAAAGAGACTTCAGTTGGAGGCCAGACATTTGGAAACAGAAGCAGCAGAGAGACTGAGATGTCTACAGGCTGAGGAGAATGAGACACTGCTACGCCTGGAAGCTGAGGAGAAGAAAGGCAGAGTTAGCATGAAAAGGAGATGCTGGCTCTTTGCCAGAGTCATGGAGGTAATGGGGAAGGGAGTAACTGGACCCCAGAAGCACAAAAGGTCAGTAAATTTCTTCTGCAGTTTACAGAGGGGGATCATTTTGAGTTTCATTCATATGTTTGAGAGGACATGTAAACAGTATAATGTTGACCAAAGGCTCTGGGTACAGTTCCTGACCCCCTTACTCCATGGCAAAGCTGTAACTGTGCTGTCTAAATGATCTGATCATGAATTTTATGATTATATTGCTGTTAAGAATTGTTTGCTAGAAATTTTTAAGCTAACACCTGAAGCTTATAGGAAAATGTTTTGTGAGCATAGACACAAGGCTTTTGAAGGGCTGGCAGACATTTTGATGAGGGAATAAGCAATTAACACTTTGCCTGAGGACATGAAAATCTGGTTAGCTTGTAGACAATGTGCTATTTCAGATGAGTTGGGGGAGACCTATACCTAGCAAGCAGGGCATCACTGCACAGGAAAGGGACACTCAGTGTTGCTCATGGGTCTAACCAACCCATGTCCACAATATATTTACTTTTTGCCCAAAATTCATAAAGATCTCAAGAACCCTCCAAGCAGACCCATTGTCTCTGGCAGAAATTCACTTACTGAACCTCTATTCCTCTTTCTAACCAAATACTTGCAACCTCTTCTAAAATGTGTCAGAGTACGCATCAGGGACACCACATAATTCCTTCAGATTATCTCTGAAGTACAATTAGAACCATATTGGTTGCTGTGTACACTAGATGTCACATCTCTACACCAATATTCCACATTGGGCAGGATTAGAAGCATTGGAATATTGGTTAAACAAAACAGAAATGTACAAACCTGGTTTTATTACTCTGTTATTGTGCCTGACTGAACATGTTCTTACAAAGAACATATTCTTTTATCGGGACAAATGCTTCCTACAAATAAAGGACACAGCTATGGGAGCATCTTTTGCACCAATATATGCAGATTTATTTACAGCATACATTGAAGAACAGATTATTTATGATAACTCCCATAACATATACATAGACAAAATGGATATCTGGAGAAGCTATTTGGACGACTGCTGGTTGGTATGGAGAGCGGATACGGAATACCTTTTGGAATTCATTACATATTTAAATGAAAACAAATGGGGAATTGAATTTACTGTCAACTATGACAAAAATAAAATAATTTTTTTGGATGTTTTGGTTTCCCGTGCATCTGATCATGCGTTGACAACTGAAGTATATTGGAAATTTCCCGAAAACAATTCGCTTCTCCATGCTACTAGCTTCCATCCACCCCATATTTGTAAGAACATTCCTAAATCTCAATTTATGCGAATGAAACACATTTGTTCCGATAACAACACTTACAAACACTTTAGAGATGATTTGGTTCTTAGATTCAGGGACAGAGGTTACAAAATGGGTCAGGTCTTACATACCAAACATGTAGTGGACAACATGGAGCAGGACAACCTCCTTCTCTACAAAGAAAAGAATCCAAAAACAGGTGGGCCACCCAGACTAATCACCACCTATGGGCGCAACACCAAAGCATTAATGAATATTGTCCAACAAAACTGGAATATTTTGACATGTGACTCCAGACTGAGTGAACTGCTGGGGGACAGATGCCTCTTTTCATTCTGTAAAGGTAAAAATCTTTCTGCATTTTTCAATCATTTCAAACATGGGCAACCTGCCAGTACCAAAGTAACTCAAACAACTTTATCAGGGGAGCCCTTAATCGGGTGCTTTCCTTGTGGCCATTGCATTCATTGTTCAAGATTATTAAAAACCAGAAGTTTCAGCAGTCAGAACACCCCTCAAGTCTTTGACGTTAGATTTTTTGCCAACTGCACCTCCAATTGGGTGATTTATTTGGCCAACTGCAGCTGCTCAGCCTTTTACATAGGTCAAACTTCCAGACCTTTGAAATTCAGGATATCAGAACATCTCAGTGAGATAAAACACCACCAAGAAACCAATGCCCTTTATAAACACACTTTGTTACATAGAAATGCATATTTTAGTTTTACTATTATTGATAAAATTGTTGAGTACTATGGAGAAAAAATGGATTGTTACGCTAGGTGGTCTCTTTAAACCAGGTCTTAATGAGCATCTCTAATTGATCACATGTTTATTTCCTTGCATATATAAGTATTTCTTTATTTATAGGTTCATAGGTTTATACTAGGCTATCTGCCCTAAGGCATTTATAAGCCTAGCCCAAATTTTTGTGGCTTACGCCACCCCTTATATGAAAAAATACTGTGCCCATTAGTCTGTTGTGCCTCTGTCCAGCAGTGACACAGAGATGATTCCCGGGATAAACCTACAATCTCCCATCCACAGGTCAAGATTTCTCTTGAACAGAGCCAGCGAGGTGCTCTGCCTCACATGGATTGGGATTTTATTCCACAGCATAGGGAGTCTCTGAGTGATAAATCTATCCCTCCAGCACATCCTATTTATATCCGTGCTAAGGTTTAAGTCGCTTGCTCTAGTGGTTTTGGTGGATTTGGATTTTTTGAGGTGGAGCATGTCCATTAATTCCGGGTTGGACATGGCCTTGTATGTCAGGCACATGTCACCTCTGAGCAGATGGTATGCAACTGAATAGAGCTGGAGTTTCTTCAATCTGGCAGCATATGACAGATTTTGGAGTCCCTTTATCCTTTTGGTGAGGAACGTTTGGGGTCTCTCCAATTGCTGCAGATGTCGGGTGAGATACATCCCGAATGGGGCATTGTACTCGATCATTGGTCTGATAAGTGAAGAGTACAGGGAACAATGACCTCACTAGATCTGGATGTGAATCCCTTCATGATCAGGTGGGCAATGTAGAAGGTCTTTCTAACCACTTTAGCAATGTGAGTGTCAAAAGAAAGGCCACTGTCAACATGGGTCCCCAGGTCCCTGATAACCTCTTCTGTGCTTAGTGGATTGCCACCTATATGGTAGCTTGGGGTTACCTTGTTTTTCCCGAAGGGTATGACTATACATTTTTTGGCGTTTAACTTCAGGCCATGGCTCTGGCACCAGCTATGTTTCTGTGAGTCCCTTCTGAAGGATATCCATGTCCGATGCACTTTCCACTATGGCACCCAGTTTGCAGTCGTCTGCAAACTTTGTCAGCCAAAGTCCTCCCATGTTGGCCTGTACTTCTGAGAAGTAGATGCCGAACAATAGGGGGCCAAGGACCAAGCCCTGTGGGACACCACTTGTGACCGGCTTGGAGTCTGACATAGCGCCAGCAACTCTAACTCTGTGGGTTCTGTCCTTAAGCCAGTTTGCAACCCATCTTGTGACATATGGGTTTACATTTAAGCTGGTAAGTTTTTCTACAATACCCGAATGGGGTATTGTGTCGAAGGCCTTTGCAAGGTCAAGGTAGGTGGTATGGACTGCCTTTCCCTCATCAATGGCCTTGGTGACTGTTTCGAAGAAGTTGACCAAGTTCAAAAGGCATGATCTGCCCTTGACGAAGCCAAACTGGGTCGGGTCCAATGTCTGCAAGTCCCCTATATCTTTGGGTCCGTAGAGGCACCGCCTTTGTGGAGTGGGACCACAGTTGCCGTACACCACTCCTTGGGCATGTATCCTGTGGTAAGGCTGAGATTAAACAGCTGCCTTATGTGCGGGTTTAATTCCTCATTTAGCTCGTGTAGCACACAGCTGGGGACACCATCCGGTCCCATTGATGCTGTGTTTTTAGCTTTAGAGAGAGCAGCTTTCACCTGCGCATTTGAGATGTCTGGGAGGCTACACTCTGCTGGGATAGTTATCTCTCCTTTAGGGGGGTGAGGGGGGTGAAGTTTGCACTGAACCTGTCTGCCAGTATGTTGGCAATGTCTGTGGGTTCAGTGATTTTTGTATCATTTTGGACTAATTCTGAGCATATCTGGGAGTTTCCACCCAGGTTCCTAACATAGCTGAAAAAGGCCTTATGATTGTCCTTTGAATCCATGGCAATTTTTCTCTCAAAATTGGCCTTAGTTGATTTTATGAGTGCTCGTATTTTTTTACTAATAATGATCAGGGGTGACTTCCCTTTTATGGATTTTGTTCTATCATGTAATAGCTTTCTCCTCTTATTGTAAAGTTTGTTAATGGCTGGGGTCCACCAGACTGGACGTTTGCCCTTTGTGGAAAGAGTCTTGGTTTTATTTGGGATTGCCTGATCCATGCAGTCCTGGAGGTGTTCATAGAAGGCATTTGTAAGGGCTTCCACAGCTTTGGTTGTGGTTTCCACTGGCTCAGGGGCCTTGAAGGATACCACACCAGTCTTGAGTAGTGTGAAGTTTGCTTTAGAGAAGTTCTTCACTGTGGTCTTTTTTGTTTGGGGTGGGGGCAGGATGTGGATTTCCAGTGAGATTTGTTTATGATCAGATCTCACCAATGAGGGATATACTTCCGGTGTGGAGCATTTTGTCCCCATGTTTGTGATAATGAGATCTAGTATATTTTCTCCTCTCATGGGAACAGTCACTAGCTGTTCCATGGCATTTGAATTTATGAACTCCAGGAACCGTTGGGCTAGAAAGTTAAGGCTTGAGTAATGTTCCCAGTCTATATTCGGGTAGTTGAAGTCACCCAATATGATGGTGTTTGGAGATACATTTATACCCTCCAGTATCTTCAGGAAGGCTGTGTGGGGTTCCTGAGTTTGAGAGGGTGGCCTGTAGCATGCTACAATTTGTAGAGCAGTTTTGCCTATGGTTAGTTGCACCTGGATGGTTTCCGAGCTGTGCGTTGCCACCAACCTGGAGGTGTGGGTATCCTTTATGAATATGGAGACACCCCCTCCTTTTGTGGTGTGGTCCGGGTTTTGGGGTCGGAACGCATGATATGAGGTAAAACCTAATAGTGCCGGGGTGCTCTCAGGAGCCTTGAACCAGGTTTCAGTTACAGCACAGACATCGATGTTCTCCATACTGAGAAGGGCCTCGAGTGCGTGCATTTTGAGATTTAGACTTCTGGCATTGAGCAGCATTACCCTCAGTTTCTTCCCATTTTTGTTTTCTAGGGTGGTAGGTTTAGAATTTGAGCCTTGCCTAAAAGAGGCACTATGGGGGTGGCAAGAGCCTTAGCCAATATCCGGAATCCCAAGGGTGACAGTTGCAAGCCGTCCCTTGCAAAGCAGCGTGGCTTGACAAGCATGTCATCCCAGGCAGACAGACACTGGATCCCCTTTGAATGACACCAGACATTAAGCCAATTGTTAAAGCTGATCATCTTGTCTCTATATTGTGGCATCATTCTTGGTGAAGGAAGGATACTGCTCAGGGTCAGGGTCATACCTGCCTGGGCTACATAATCAGAGAGCTCCTCTATGTCTCTTTTCATGTAATCCAGGGAGGTACGTCTCAGGTCGTTCACACCAGCATGGACAATGACTGTGTCATATTTGTACTTGCCGTGGAGTGACCAGAGTGCTTGTGTTATGTGGCGGATTCTAGCACCCGATAGGCAGCTTACTGTGACCCTCTCCTTGTTCAGCCTGGTGAGTGGGACGTCAGTGTGTCTGACTATGGAGTCACCTATGACAAGTATGTTTGGTGTTGTATTTGGCCTTAAGGGCTGTGACTGCTTTGCACACTGCTTTTGTGGTTTATGTGTTGCTTGTGGGGTGTCTTGAGGTAGCAGTTGTTTGGGTGTCTGCTTTGGAGGCCTCTGCTGTTTAGGTAAATTTTTACTCAGAGCCTCCGAGGTTCTTTTACACTGATGAAGGCTTTGTATTGATTCAGCTGAAACCGGTTTGTCATTAAAGAATACTTTTATTAAAGAATTATTTGGTGCCACTGTATGCTGGTCTCTTCATGATTTTTGGAATGCTTTTTATTTAAATAGAGACCCTGCAGCTGCTGTACTCACAGAGTTTCTGCATTGATGTACTTCTTGTCATAGGCTATGATATTGTCTTTGCAGGTCATATGCACATAAAACATACAAAGAGACGTATTATGCAGAACATCCATTGGCCTGGGATTTCCAGAGATGTAACAGGGTACTGCAAGACTTGTGAGCAGTGCCAAAAGTTAGGCAAGGCAGGAGACAAGAAAGAGCTTCTTTGATGCCTTTGCCTGTGATTGAGGAGTCATTTCAGAGGGTAGCTATCGATATTTTGGGGCCTCTGAGTACCCCAAGCTCCACAGGTAAAAAAGTGTATCCTAGTGGTAGTAGATTATGCTACAAGATACCCTGAGACAGTGGCTTTGTCCTCCACTGAGGCGGAAAAGGTGGCAAATGCTTTGTTAGAGGTTTTCAGCAGGGTAGGTTTCTTAAAAGAAATACTGACTGACACAGGTGCCAATTTCATGTCAGACCTGCTAGCTTGTTGGTGGAAGTACTGTGGGGTGAAGCACCTGAAGACCACCCCCTACAATCCCCAGACTAATGATCTTGTTGAGAGGTTAAACTCTACACTCACATCCATGCTATGGGCATTTGCAAACCAGTTTAGGAGGGAGTGAGACAGATATTTGCCCCATCTGTTGTTTGCTTACAGAGAGGTTCCCCAGGAATCCACAGGTTTTTACCCTTTGAGTTGTATGGGCATAGGAGAGGGGGTCTCAAGATTTAATTTGAGATGAGTGGGAAGGTGAATGTGAATCTCACAAGGAGTCTGTTGTGGCATATGTCCTAAACCTCAGGGCAAGGCTCAGGGAACTCATGGGCTTGGCTCAGGAGAACCTGGCAGAAGCCCAGCAATAGAAAAAGGTCTGGTATGACAAAAATGCTTGAGCTATAGAGTATGCTTATAGGGCAGCAGGTAATGGTTCTCATTCCTGTCAGATGCAACAAGCCACAAGCAGCTTGGGAAAGACCCTACAAGGTGGTAAGGAAGGTCAATGATGCTAACTACATGGCAGAACTGCTAGGCAGGAGGCAGGGGCACAAATTGTACCATGTTAACATGATGAAACCTTACCATGATTGTGAGGCCCTTGTGCTGAGTATTTGCAGTGGCTTGCAGGAGGAGTCTGAGGGAAATCTGGTGACTGGTCTCTAGAGTGAGGCTCAGACAGACATCTCAGTGGAAGGGGTAGCAATGTCCCAGCAGCTATCTCCTACCCAGGTTCAAGAAATCCAAGCAGTGTTACAGGAGTATTGGGTCATGTTCACTGGGAAACCAGGGTGCACCCACCTGGTGCAACACCAGGTGGATACAGGACCCCAAAGGCCTATTAGGTAAGCCCCTTATAGTATGCCTGAGTGAGTCAAACAGACTCTGAGGGACGCAATACAGCAAATGTTGGAACTAGGGGTAATTCAAGAGTCTAACAGTCCCTTGGCCTCCCCAGTGGTGCTGGTTCCAAAGAAGGATGGCAGCACCAGGCTCTGTGTGGACTACAGGAAATTAAATAGCCGCACAGAGTCAGATGCTTACCCATGCCTAGGACAGATGAAGCCCTAGAGCAGCTGGGTGGGGCTAAGTATCTTACCACCATTGATCTTACCAAGGGTTACTGGCAGGTGCCCTTGACTCCCAGTGCTAGAGAAAGGTCAGCCTTTGTGACTCCTTTTGGCTTGTATGAGTTCACAAAGATGCCCTTTGGGATGAAAAATGCTCCAGCAACTTTCCAGAGGCTGGTAGATCATATCCTAGCAGGAGCAGGAGGGTTTTCCCTTGCTTACCTAGATGATATTAGCATCTACAGTCATTCCTGGCAAGAACACCTTCAACATTTCAGGGAGGTGCTGGGCAGACTACAGAGGGCAGGGTTGACCATTAAGCTGAACAAATGTCAGGTGGGTATAGCAGAGGTCTCCTACCTGGTACATAGAGTGGGGAGTGGTAAGATCAGATGAGAACCTGCCAAAGTGGAAGCCATTCAAGCATGGCCTGCACCTGTTGCCAAAAAGCAGGTGAGGGCATTCTTAGGGACAGCAGGATACTACAGAAAGGTCGTCCCCAGTTATAGTACCATAGCTGCTCCCTCACAGACCTGATAAGGAAAAACAGGCCAGATAAGGTAGTGTGGACCACAGCATGTGAGCAGGCATTCCAGAAACTTAAAGAAGCTTTGGGAGAACCTCCTGTGTTAGCCAGTCCAGATTACAGCAAATAATTTGTTGTGCAGGTGGATACTTCAAACCATGGGGGTGGGGGTTGTACTTAGCCAGATTTCTTCAGAGGGAGAAGAGCACCCAGTCGTTTATCTCAGTCATAGGCTTCAACCCGGGGAAAAATGCTATGCAGCTGTAGAAAAGGAATGTCTAACCATAGTGCGGGCACTGCAGAAACGTCAGCCTTATCTGTACTAAAGAAAATTCACTGCAGTTAGAGATCACAATCCCCTAACATTGTTACACTGAGCCAGCCAGCACAATGCCAAATTGCTAAGATGGATCCTAGGGTTGCAAGCATCTGATATGTCAGTGCAGCATCGCAGTGGGATTAGCAATGCCAACGCAGATGGGCTCTCAAGACAGGGAATGGGGTAAGGTATACTCAGATAGACCTAACTGCCTCAAGCAATGCTTCTCCAGGGTTACTTGAATAACTAGCTTGAGGTCTCTGGGGGGTGGGATATGTGAAGGTTGCCAGCCCAGCCAGATAGAATTTTGTAGTTAATTCTATGACATTATAAATATTAATATAATCCACAGGCTTGTTTTTACAAATGTAAAGAAAACTAAATGGAAGAAAACTGTGTTATATGCTGAACTTCAAAAATGTAACCACAGTACACCCTGCTGGAAGAAAGCTGTTAAGTAAAGAATTACAACTGTATTTGATCTCAAGCTTGGAGACAGGATGTCTGGGCTAGCAAATTCTTTTTATTGTCTTAATTTAAGAGATAATTACTAAAGTTTTACATGTAAAAGTGTCTTTTATTGCTGTGGCTTCCTGGCCAGGTGCAGCTTACAAAGAAATTTAGATTTTGAGTTTCTGTTAGCCTTGGAACTAAAGGAGAAGTGATAAAAATGATGTAATGTGAAATGACTCAGCAGTAATATGTATATCAGTTTAAGATTATCTCAGAAAGACTGGAACATTTTGGATTTTGTCTGAAGCTGACAACTCACCAGCACTTTGCCTTGTAAGTAAAGTTTTTAGGACATAGTTTCTCTTAGATTTAGATAGGAATTTAGCCAGATTAGTCTAGCTGTTTTCTATATTTATGTCAGACTATCCTACAATATTGTTTTAAAGTTCCTGTGATTTCTAAACTCTTGATTAGCACTGTGTTGAATTGATGAGATTTGTCTTGTGCTTTTATTATTTATTATTACATATTTTAAACCTTTCAACTGTGGATGTTTTGTGTAAAGATAATTTAAGCTCTTAGAGTACATTGCATGTATTTGGTGATACTGTCCAAACCACTCCAATAGTCTTGTTGTTTGGCACACTTACTATTTGGATAATAGTAATATTACACAGTAAAATTGGTCACCCTTTGGGAAGGGCATTATAATAGCTGATAATAGTGGTTGGTGGCAGTTGCTACTACCTTATAGTCTGGGCAGAAAAGGGGCATAGCTGGAGAACCTGTGCCAGTCTTCCCCAGGAGTGTCTGTGTGTTTGTATCTAAATCAAATCTTAATGTGTGTGTGTGTGTGTGTGTGTGTGTGTGTGTGTGTGTGTGTGTGTGTGTGTGTGTGTGTGTGTGTGTGTGTGTGTGTGTCTCAGCTACTTGGGCAGGGACACGAAGCACTGGTTGCACAGAGAGGGTGCTGGAGGTTTTAGCTTGACCACTAGGCTGAGATCTGGACCCTATAGCTGTGCCTGTAGGAAGTCTTATCGGGGATCTGGAGAGAAAGGGAGAAACCAGCCCCAGACTGACTGATCTCTGTGTGTTCTTAAGGAAAATTGTACTTTACTGTGTGTGTACTTGTTATGCTCCCAATGTGCACACTCCTCACTTGTGCTAATGGTGGGGATTAAGGCTCCTTGATTACTGGACCAGTGCATGGGCATCAGACCTACAAAATACTGTATTACTCCAGCTGAGTAGTATCTTCACCAGCTTCCGCTCAGCTTAGCATATCAGGAATCACATCTATTGAAAACATAAGTGAATAATTCTTTTGAGTACTTGTAATGTCAGTTAATTTCAAGACCTCAAGAAACTTTATATAATATTCTACAAATATCAAGTACACAAAATCAATAAACTGATTTATGTGTGTTCCATTTTTGCTCCATAATCTTCCTAGAGTTGAATGACAAACCATTCCTTGCCTTGGATTATTATGATATGCATTACACATTGAACAGCCTTAAACCTCTTGCTCAGCTTGCCATGATAGGCTTGGCTGGTATAACATATCTCAAGCCATTTCCTTCCACTTTATAACAATGATTGCTAACATTTCTTTTCATAGATGATTAGGTGCTATTTTATTTGATAACTTTTCTTTCCTTAGCTGATTGGGTACTATTTTATGAGCATTAAGTATCAGACTGTTGATACAGCTTATTTTTTTCAGTGAATGGAATGTATGGCTATGACTTATTTGTTTCCTCACAGCAGAGTTTTTCTTCTACCCAACTTCCTGTCAGAAGTGCAAGATCCAAAAAGGCCTAGTCCTGACACTATCAAAAATGAACTGCATTTAACATAAGAAAACAGTGAGTTGTGAAACTTCCTGCTACACATTTCCAGAGTTTTTAAAGGGAGACAAAGCTCTATTGAACCCTGTGATGCAGAAACTGTACTCCTCACACCTCTGATATTTATGTGTACTAACTCCAAGATCACTGTAACTCAGAATAGGGGAAAGTTGCAAGATAATGCAAATTCAGACTTAATATACATTTTTTTATTTGAACTTGTAATACAGATGACAACATATCTGTTATATGCAGTTTTATTCCTGGTTGTATTTCTCATCTAAGACATATTTCTGGAGACTCATCTATATTATTTGCAGTCTGAATTATGACAAATAGGACTTCTTGAATAAAATCTACAGTGATTTATCATTTGTTTCATTTATACTGTTTTCTCATAATATTGCCATGGGATTGTTCACATACACATACAGTGGCAAGTAGTTCTATCTGAGCATATCATTCTGGCATTTTCTGGACTCTGAACCCATAAACAACTGCTTTACCTTTGTGCAGACTCAGTTGAGCAGTGTCATTATCCTTGGCAACAACTTGTAAGACAACTGATTTGTTCATCTCAGAATATTTTAATGCAGAAGCTTGAGTTGCTAAACATTCCAGGCCCCTTTTTGTTGCTATTCCAGTGTCATTTTGTATCACTTCTAATGCTTTTTGCAATGGAAATGTTTTAAAGTTACTGCACATTCCAGGAAATCTTATTAAAATTTGGTTGTGTCGGAAGGAGAAATTTGTCTTTTTGCTTTTCTTTTTTGGTATCTGATGTCAAAGATTTAGATTTCTAATATGTGGCAAGTATATATCAGTTTTGTAACATAGATTTTACGTTTTTATTCTGTTTGAGGTTATTTTGTCTCAGTTCCTTCTGTTTTTCAGAGTTTTACATCATGCTCTTCTGTGATCTGACCTTATGTGTCATCAGTTATATTAAGAACACCTCAAGCCTTCAATGATCTTTGCTACTGCTTTCTGAAATACTTTAAGCGCTGATGAAATCCCAAATGGAAGAGAAATCCATACATTTCCATAGATAAATAAAATGACTCAACTTGGAAATTTCTACCTAAACCCTTATTAAAAAACACATTACCTTGCATCAGGAACAGAAAAATAGTTTTCCACTAAAATGGCTGATTTGAACACTATAACTTTGTGAAGCAGATATAACTCTCTTTTTTTTTTAGTTTTATTAAGAACTATGAATATGGCAAATGGAAACTTTAGCTGGCTTTACAAAAGTAACCTGCTATTATTCAGTAAGTGCAAGTTGCTTCTTAGTCATAACCATTTTCTTCATGCAGTTTAATTCTTTCTGAATTGTACTTCACAAAGCAGCCATAAATTTCCTTGGAACCAACACTACTGGTAACACTGCTTGTAATGTCTGAGTATGATAAACGGTTGGCAATCAGTCCAAGCCATTAAATAAATCTTTGTTCACATTAAACAAATCATCAGACTGTGCATTTTCTGATTCAGTCTATAAATGTGCATTAACTCTGTGAATTATTTTCATAATGCTAAGTCTGTGACAAGTGAAAATAAAAAAATGAAAATGCATTTGCTTTATCAACTATATAGAAATAAATTGTATTTCTTGTTCTTAGATTCACATTTAAGATCTTTCTGACCTCTTAGGTTTACATGATCACCAGCATGAGTACTTAATTTACAAAAGACTGGTTAATGGTGCTTTCTTTCAGAACCAGTGCTTCATTTGTCATGCATATAGCCATATCTGATACATGAGATCTTATCTGATTCATGTTTTCCCTGTTTCTTGTTTTTTGACAAAGGCTTCTTACTTCTTGACTTATTTTGTCTCCGTTTTCACTAGTTTTCAGCACTTCTTTCTTATAAACCGCTCCATACGCATGAAACTCTCCAGTCCACTCTTTTAATCATGGTGAAGTAATTTTATTCACTTCCTAAATGCCCACATCAGTCAGTTTATTAATGTTAAGTATGATTATTTCAGTAATTCTCTCTTAGCTGACCGTTTATCTAGCCATCTGCAACCAATTTTCCTATTTTTATCCATAGGGTAGGGGTGTCACTTTAACCATGACAATCATCTAGAGCCACGTTTCACACTGCCAGGTGGCTGGCCCTGCCATGGTTCTTTCAAACCATACACTCACACACACATCCACCCTTATAGCCAATTTATAGTGTCCAAACCACCTACTGCATGTCTTTGGAATGTGGAAGAAAACCAGGGCACCCAGAGGAAATCAATGCAAACACAGGGAGGACAAGCAGATTCCACACAGAAGGCACTCAGCTAAGAATCAAACCAGAGACTCTCTTGCTGTGAGGTGACAATGCTATGCTCTATGTATATATATATATATATATATATATATATATATATATATATATATGTGTGTGTGTGTGTGTGTGTGTGTGTGTGTGTGTGTGTGTGTGTGTGTGTGTGTGTGTGTGTGCAGTCACAGTGTTAACCTGAAGCACAAACTTCTGTCTCAGACGCATGATTCATGTAACTTACAAAGCTCAGTGTCTTTGACTCAGTTTCTTAATCCGGTTCATATAGGTGATGAAAGATTCAGAAGGACCCCATACCATCATGAAGAAAAAAGTCAGACACATACCAGATTCTTTCTCAGCCCACTGTAACTGAAATTGTTGTTATATCATTGCAATATCTTGTCATTCTTCCTCTTGAAATTCAAACATATTATAAGCCTTCCAATCTTTCTCCCTGGGACATTTGAAAGGGTAACATACTGCATATTTTCAGGCTTCTCATATATTCATCTCACAGTCAGGACTGAACTGAATGAAAGAAACAAGTTAGGCTTCCAAGGTTTTTTCCATTCATATTCCTGCATTATTTGCCATGTCCAGTCTGGAAACAGTTTAGTGTTCAGTCTTTCTTAGCAAAGATCAGGTTCTACCTGACGCTGCACTAGGTGTTGCAGTTCAGTTTAAAGACCAACCACTGAATGTCATTAATGCCCAGTTAGACCGTGCCTCCAGTGGTCCAAGAACAGCACATGGTGCCCCCCCCAGCTAACATTCCATCTTATCTCAATGCCCCCACCAAAAGACTTGCTAGGCCATGGCAAAATGCACTGACCCCCTGCCCAGAGCTCCCAATCTTTGATCTAGACTTGTGTATCCTGAATCGTCAGAATTTGCAAAGATTCTCTGGCCAATTCAAAAAATATTACTGTACCACAGACCCATCTCCCTTGCATCCTCTCAGCAAAGACTGCTAGAGGTGTCATTTTTGTCACTAAACTTAGGTAGTCCACACCTGATTAACCCACCTGAAAGATTCCCACCAGATCATTTTGGGATAAACCAGACATGTTAACCCCATTCAAGCAGTTTCTAATCAAGTCCCTTTTTCCTTGTTTGGATTGTCATGTCTTTACTGCTGTAAGTTTGTAAAACAATTGCCTGTGTGCGAGAGCTTTTCTGCATTCCACTGACAATCTATCTCCTACATTCCTCAAACTTGCTGCTGACTCAATTGCCTATCCTGTGTCTATACTAATTAATTGATCTATTCTGGAATCAACTGTCCCCACCCTTTGGAAATATTTCTTCACTATCCCTCTTCATAAAGGTGGAAACTCCTACCGACCCATTGTCATTCTGTCCCCCCTCTCCAAGATATTACAAAAATGTATTCACTCACAGCTTCTAAATCACCTCCTCACACACCACTTACTTACCCCTACCCAACATGGATTTCATCCTCACCGCAGCACCACCACTGCCCTCCTCTCCTTCACTCATATCATTGCAGAGGCCCTAGACAACAATAAACTCATTTTCTGTCTCTTCCTAGATCTCTCCAAAGCCTTCGATACTGTCTCATCCTCTACTACTATCCAAACTCGCAAATCTCCACCTATCCCCCTCCGCACTTGCCTGGTTTAATAGTTACCTATCTGGCAGGGAACAATCTGTCAAATGGCTGTCATCCTCCTCACCTTTCCTTCCCATCTCCACTGGTGTTCCCTAAGGCTCCATCTTGGGACCCCTTTTGTTTAACATCTTCACCAATGATCTTTACACCTCATGCAAAGAATCCTCCCTTATTCAGTATGCCAACGACTCCACACTTATATCCATCTCAAATAACATTCCTAAACTACACTCCCTGACCCAACAGGCCCTACTATCCACTGAACAATGGCTGTCTCACAACCTATTGATCCTAAATCCCAAAAAGACCAAACTCCTACTTTTCCTTCCCTGTTCTTTCTCATCACAAAACCTCCTTTTTTATTACATCTTCTAACAATGCAAATATCCAACCTGACACCCACACAAAACTCCTAGGGGTCATTATCAATGTCGAACTCAAGTTCAACCTACACATACTCCAATGTGTAAAAAACAAACCAGAAACTAGGTCTGCTATATCAGAGCAAAAAATTCCTAACCCCTGAATCTGGACTTATCCTGGGCCAGGCACTCCTCCTCCCCTCCCTCTTATACGCCGCCCCAGTTCTTACCAATATCCAGGCCTCCACTCTAAACAAACTGCAACAGACTTACCATAAAAGAGCCAGATTCATTACTAACTCCCCATACAACTCACACCACTGCATTTCTTTAAACTCTCTTCAATGGCTTGAACTTCCCCTGCTATCTTATCAGTTTCATATGCTACACTCTATTCTTTATAAACCCTCCTTCTGTTCATCTCTATCTTCCATAGTCTCCATCTACATCCCATCCTGGACCCTCTGTACTTCTAACCAACAATTGCTTGATATCTACCACCCAAAAAGGTCAGTAGGCAAACTACTCACAAACACTCCCTTGCCCATGCTTGGAACAAACTTCCCCTTGACTTACGTTCAATCTCCCAGACCTCACACTTTAAAAATGAACTAAAAGCTTATGTTCTCAATTCCAGAACCTGCCCTTGCCATGACCCTACCTAGTCTTCCTTCCCTTAGGAAGAATACTTAGTACCTCATTACACCTCTCTCTCCAATGTGTCTACTATGCATTTGCACAATTTTATACAAACAAAAAATGTTAATTGTTGACCTATTGAACTATATCAATGTAAAATTGTTACTTAGCTTCTTTTTAATGCAACTTTAACTTTATGCATGTATCCCAACATATATGAATCGTTTTGCTATAACTGCTATTATATCAATATTGTTTAAAATTGTACTTGTGTTAAAATGTATTACTGGAGCTTTTCTCCTTGGGTCTCCACTGAAAATGGGCCACAAGCCCAGTTGGACAATCCCGATTAGCAAATGTCAATAAATAATAAATAATAATAAATAAATTTCTTCAGTTACAGTTTCCAGGTCTCTGACAAATATACAGAAAGCTGGAGGCAGCTAAGTGGCTGCAATTAGATCATTTCTCAAAAGAAATATAAAATAACTTTTGTTTGCTTCTGATACCATGTAATATGTGAGATGTTTTGGATGGCCTAATGAAGAAACAGACATCACCCACAGGCAGCCAGTTTCATCACAGAATACCAGACACCTTGAATTCTGCCACATTCTACAGGCACTTGCAGTGTGTGTGTGTGTGTGTGTGTGTGTGTGTGTGTGTGTGTGTGTGTGTGTGTGTGTGTACTGCTACCTTTGTCAGATGATACTTTGGTCAAGATCTGTTTATTTGACACAACTTGGTTGACTAAACAAATGGTTAACAAGTGTGTGAGATCGACAATCCCCATGTAGGGGAATATTCCCTTTCCCCTAGGAAGTGTGTGATCTCAGTGTTAGAAAATGTATAATTAGCAGAGGGAGTGGTGGGTAAAGTCCCCCCCAATATGGGGATGCCTGGGGCTCACCCCCTGCAAAAAAAACAATGTTTTTGCTGTGTTTTTTTTTTCTTTACATTTTTGCATTTGCTGAGATAACTACACGGCAGATGCATAGTAGAGTGTCGAAGTGCATAATGTTGAAACATGTGTGTCTACTTTATGCATGTAGACATAAATGCTATTCATCCAACTTAAATAAATACACATGTGTGTGTGTGTGTGTGTGTGTGTGTGTGTGTGTGTGTGTGTGTATATATATATATATATATATATATATATAGCCATAGTTATATCTAGCTACATATATATATATATATATATATATATATATATATATATATATATATATATATATATATAATGCTGAAAGTGTTTGCAGGAATGGTAAAATGTGTGTGCAGGACATGTCAAAAGAAGTGCACATAAAGTGGTTTGGGTAAGGTGTGTGTGGATTTGGAATGTTAATGCTGAAACTTTCAGATATACCAAAAATGTTGGCATTATGGGTGAGAGTGTTTATGAGTATGTGTGCATGTGTGTGTGCATGAATGAGTGTTTGTACATAAGGATTTGAGTAAGCGCTATGTAAGGGAACAGATTTAGTGTCGTGTGTGTGTGATGTTGCATGCAAGTGTCTTGTGTAGTGGTAGTATTATGGAAAGCATTTTTTCAAAAGCAAAGGAAGATTTAGGATTGGGGCAAGAACATGGCTGGGCTCAGGGCCAGACTTAGCATGCATCAGTAAGGCGGTAAAATGTACCACCACTACTGGTTTCTTTCCAACATTGATAGTGTCATGTTATTTATGGCCAACTTACTAACATCTCCTGCTGTTATCCTTTACAAACCCAAGACCATCATCCCTAGTTTCTTTCTAAACAGCTTGTCACTACCCTTCTGTCCAGACCCTTACATCACCATCAATGTGCCACTCATAAATGCTAAGATTAAGCTTATCATAACTAAATTCCATCACCACTCATTTCTGTTTACAAAAGCATTCTCCCTAACTTAAAATGCCTCTTTTTCCCTAAAATTAACTAGAAATATTCGCTGAATCTATTCCATTAAATAATAGGTTACTTCCTCAAATGACCTAGAGTGGGGACTCCTCAAAGAGCTAATGCTCAAATGTGTCAGTTCTCAAAATTTCTGTAAGGGACTGTTTGAGCCTGAGGCAACATTGGATTCATTCACACAAGTCTGATGTCTGCTCCATTTCAGAAACATCACTGAAAACTACATCTTTGAATAGTAAACTGCTTGTCTCATGTAAAGTGTGTGTAAATATACTGCATAATCAAATCAAATCTAGGACACTTAAATAATCTTCTTTAGACTGAAATCAGCACCCTAAACTGGATGTCAAAGAAATTACTAGTTAGCACATGTACTTTCCAAGAGTCTAAGCAACTTAAACACCCATTATCATTTAGAACTAGCTGGAATCTTGTTCTTAAGAATACCTGTCAACTGTACAGATTTTCACAGAATGTCCAGATTTTTGCCTAAAATTTTTGGTCCATTTTTCATAAAAATTGTGGTTTTCTGGCAAATCATTGACAAATCAATAAAGACTGAGTTTCAGACTTCATACCCTTCAGAAAAATGCATGCTAATGCAAACCCTGCTATTCTATCAACTTTCTAAGTTTGTAATGGCAATATTTAAATGTTGTCCCTATTTCTGGGCCTTTGTCCCCCAATTATTTATGGCTTTGCCCAAATGTCTTGCTCTAAGAGGTTGAGAGGTATGTTCTAAGTGCTCTGCAAATTACCATCAGTACTGAACTCATGCCAATTGTTGACATATAGTAGCTCATGCAAATGGTAAAAATGGTGTGGTAACCATTCTGATCTCAATATGTTATAGGATCTTAAGGAGAACATCTAACATCACCTGAGAAAACAAGCATCATTATATTTAACAGATTACAGGAGTCTATCAATTGCACCAAAACAGAGTATAAAATAACAAAGCAGTAATGCTGTATCAGCACCTGCTGTCCTTAGTAACTTGTCACGCTTTAGACCACTGAATTCTGCTCGTTTTACTTTGATTCCATAACCAAGTATGCCTGTACCTCTGCCTGTCAGTATACAGCAGACATATAATCTATTCCTCACCCTCACCCACAGCTTGTCTTCACACTCAAACAAGTGAGTGAAAGCATCATAACTGGAATGCTCAAAAGAAAAGGTTCTCTGATCTATGCAGAGACTACTTCAGATTCACACATTCTTGTTGCCTACATATTCAGGCCTATGCAACTTGTCATTAATTTCAAGCTGAGATAGCGAGACAGTTCTTTCATAGTGGAAGGAAAGTGTGGTCAGTGCAACTTGTCATTTAACTATGGACACATATCTATAGTCAGTGCTCTTTCCAATGTACTGGAAAAGTACCTTATCTGTGATTTATCAACTATTTGAGCCTCTTATGAGTGCGCTTAGGTACTTAGAATGGGTTTTGAAAAGTATGGAATACAACTGGCCTCATAAAAATTGTTAACAGTATTTACATTTCACTCGACAAAGATGTTTGTGGAAACAGGCTTCAGTCTTTGTGGACGTTTTAAACATATTCGTCATTGTAGCCAACACCACCTTGCTCAAAAGGCTCAACTCTGCTGTTATTTATGAATCATGTGTAGATTCATACAAGAAATAATTGATATGATATGAAGATAACTTTGCCCTGCTTAACTTTCCCACATTTTATAAAACTTCAAGCCACCCTACAGCTAGATTTCAGAACTCTGCTGTCCTGTTTGCAAGTATTCTTCTAGTAAATTAGGCTAAATTATAGCTTCTGCTGCTAGGTAAGATAAATGCTTTCTAATACACCAAGCCTGATCAGGAACTTTGCAGAAACTGATGTTACCAGTTATCATAGCTGCTAAATCCAGATAACTTGGATTAATTATTTTTTTCAATAATTTTCTATTCTGGTTGGCTGCCAGTCATCCAGGTATTGCAACAACCATGCCCATTTATTCCCTATCAGTGGAGCAAGAGTCAGTTGTGATATAGACAACATCCATGCAGCCATGAGGGTTTCTTCCATTTTTGTCCCTAACCCCCCCCCCCCACCTGAAGTGCATGCTCACAAATGCAAGTGCCTGCAATACTTTCCCCTGAGAATATACACCTACTTGCACATTTCCAATGATGGCTTCCACATGCACGTACTTTGGCAGAGTCCATTGCATATCCACAATCCATAAGCTTTGCACTGTGCACCTCTGTCTGTCTCTCTGCTGGGTGCCAGGAAGTGTAAGCAGGTGATGGCCAATTATTTCCACTTTTATGCTTTCCTCTGCTACTCAAGGATGGATTATTGGTCAGTCATAGGTCATCTAGGTCACAGTCATGGCTTCATCTGTCTAGGCCACAGAGTCAACTTCAGCTGAATTGATCAGGCCAGGTTTCTGACTGATTACAACATTTCCGAGGAACCAAATGACAAATACTGTGGCTTTCTTTACAGAAGAAAGTACTTTGCCTGACATCACAGTAAAATTGTCAAACTTTATTCTATTCCATTTTTTGGTCATTGTGTTCATAATCCTTGCTAATCCTCCTGAGGATACATTTGCCAAAGCAGAACCAAAGTAACTTTGTTGCTGATATTCTCTACAAGATATGTTATGGTACACTGCTATCTCACTTGGGCTTACTGATTTTTGGTAGAATGGAGCACCTTCCTGTGGTAATGCTTTGTACCTAATCTGCTGAACAATCGCATTGTACCCACCCTATCCTCTCTTCTCTTAGTACACACCTGACTATCTTTTAAGATCTGTCTTAGTAGATGTATTTTGTACCAAATACACACACATACACACAAACACACACACAAGACTGTGTGACATGACCTTTACTTGTGCCATCACTCACAAAAGAAATGCCTTGTCTTAGAAGGTAGAAGTGTTACCCATTTCTCTTTATTCATGAGATAACGCTGCCTAAACTGCAGAATCATCAAAAGCGCATATGCTCTTCCCTACTTTCTCATTACCGTATTTTTATTTTACCTTTTCACAGTATCTTGCACCCACGCTTCTCATACTGTTATATTTTTTATTCCTTTCACCTACTTATTTTTCCTTAGGTGTCATTTAACCCAATGCCTGAACATAAGAACTTCCTTCCAGTCTGTCCTCTCTTCTGTTCACATTCCTGTCTCCATCTAATAGCTGTCACTCTCCTAAAAAATCTGCCTCCCCAATTTTAACTTTCCATCTTTTAGTAAATCACATCTTGATGTATATTAGCTCATACGTCAGTACTGCTCACCTTGTGATAGCTGTATGCACCTATCATGCTTATGACTATAGCTGACTTCACACTGTAGGTATGCTAATTTAAGGTACACCCCTTAAATTATACACCCTAAATAACATTCCACTAATACTTCATACCACTCCCTTTTGTTAATCATTCTTTACAGTACTGTATGCCTGTTTTCTTTTTGACCTGCTTATGCCTGCAAGCATTTTTCAGAAATGTTCTTACTAAAGTCCACAAACTTATTATGTCCTCTCCTAGTACTGTCAGCTATGCTGACAATTCTTACTTTTATCAGCAATACTATTACCTGCTTTCACCCATTTTCAACTCTTTATAAACCCTGTGTATGTTACTTCTTAGATAAAACCTGCTGATAATATTCACAGTAATTCTATTTAGTGAAGTGCCTGCTAGTACTTCTTATTTCCAAAGTAGAAAGAGATAATAACTGTAGATTTAGTCAGTTGTTTCATTTTCTTTATCATTTTATACACAGTTCTGTGAATGTCAGTGATTCAAATTGTGATTATTTATTTGTTTGTGTAATATTAGCACAAGAACTGAATCCCCCACCCCAACCCATTTATTTATAGTTTTTCATCATTTGCAAAGATGGTGCTAATATAATATGTTATTGATATTTTAAGCTGATATAATTTGAAATATTTTATTTTAGATTAATTTCTTGGATCTTCACCATAAAATGACTCTGCCTCACTAGAAATTCCATTTCAACACAGTAAATAAGTACACTTTCTGTAACGATGCCCATCTTTACTGTGTGCTGATGCTATACAGATCCTGCTTTAATGTCTGTTTCAGTTGTCAGAGATACAAATTATATTTATACAGTGTTTCTATACAGTTTATACAGGAATTTGAGGTATTTGTCTTGCATGTGAATTTACCTGACTATGTATCTCTTGGCCAATGAAGTTTCTAATTTACAATTTGCTTTTGTTATGATGTCTGACACATTTTACTAATACATATTCATGGTCCACTGGCAGATAGTCTCTACAAGCCTCGCCAATTTTGTCAATTTCCATTCCCGCTGGTGAAGCTGTCATAGTGAAATGCTCTGTAGTTTATATTCTCCTCTTTCTACTCACCTTTAAGATTTGTTTATGTCTGTTCCACGCAACATGACATATCTTAGGCTTTTTATTCCACCTCCCTCTCAAGAAGGATGCTCCATGAACCTCTTTTTTTTTTTTGCTATTTTTAGATTCTGGCTTCTGCTCAGACAGCTCCCCATCCTTGCATGCTGCACAGCCTCACTGGCTGCAGTCACCTACTTGGTCTGAACTCTTCTCTTAAAAACTGACAGGCCAAAGACGCTCCAAAGATTTGGTCAGATCACAGTATTAACTAGAATGACATTTGGACTGTGCAAAGTTTATAAAGTCTAATCACTCAATAATCATGCTGTCATCAGTACTTAGCAAACAAGTATTACATATTATTCCCTATTACTGAAAGCTTGTTTCTGGTTAGTTTGCATTATCTCCTCTTTCTATCTGCTATTAATACATGTACAACGTTGAAGAGGTGTATCTTATTCCGATCAATTATGTCATCATATTTCAACTATTTGCTCTTCTCACACACTTCTTATATGTTACATCCTGGCTGCCACTTCCAGCCTCACTAAATATAGACCACTGATAAAAGACTAAAGCTAAGATTAACCAATATATGCATTCCTAGTGTAAAGTCTTCAAAAAGTACACATGCTTACCTCATCCCCTCATACCACGTACAGACATGCACCATAATCTTTTTTGTTTTTCTTCTTGCCTGATGGTTCTGGTACCAATACCCAAATGGGCAAATTGCTCTGGGGCCCAGGAGTCTGCCCTAAAGTCCATTCATTCCCAACCAGGAGTCCCAATCAACTCTCCATTCTCCAGCAAGAGTCACGTGGTAGGAAGCAATCCAGATTGGTCATCCAGGGGACAACCTACCTTCTCTCTGTTGGACTGAAAGTGAGGTACACCCAAGTGCACACTCTCCCTCCTAGGATGGTCACTCTCATCCTCACACAGCAGAACATCAGATACCCAAGACCTCCTCGTCAGTGGCTCTGCCAAACCTGCTATTGCAGTCTTCAAGGTGAGGCATGCCTCTGCAAGCAGGATTCTTCTTAACATACTGGTAATATGAACTGTGACTAAGCATGCTCAGGTGGCTTGTTCTCCACTGAGTCACACCTAGTGTTCATGCTAGATGTCCCCCTATATGGTTAGCCAAGCCACCCATCCCCCTAGGATGAGTAAGTCATCAGTGTCCACTCCTGCCCATCCTCCCTGGCCAGCTCCTATAGGCACCCAAGACACTAAACAAACTCAGTTCACTTGTGCTGTAGTTAGACCATTATCCCTGTATGCCACGAAGCTGGCTAACATACACCCATGTCTTGGTCTGTTACCACAGGCAGTCACATTTATAAATTTACTAGACGATGGCTAGAACACACATGCATGTCACAGTATAAAACTAGTACTTATTTATGCTGCAGTATCTGAAACAGGCAGCCATTATTCCAGGGATGCATTTCCCACCACAGCTTTAATGTCTATCATGGGAACTTGGTTAAGATCTGACATCCTTGAAAGTAATATTTTGGCTTAGTACTTTAGCATTTTTGAGACTGTCCCATTGCCTGTAATTTTTAGAGGTCACCTTTCCTCCGAGAGTATGCGGCAGCTCTGGCCTGCCATTCTCCAATGATGGGAGAGTCCATCCTTCCTTGATATCTCTACAAAGTGCCTGAGCACTAATCAAACTCAAGTCACATTGGCCGTAGTTAGTATTTTATCGCTCTGTTTCACCAGATCTGACCTTCTCATTAGTATTATATATAGAAAGATATTAGTATTATTTCTGCACCTGTTTACAAATATGTGCATAGTAAAAAAAAAACACTTTCATAAAAGTTTATTCATATTTTTATATTAAAGCTAGAAAGCATTTATGTAAACTAGAAATACTTAGTACAATGAAATTCAGTCAGTCAAGTATTGTTTACTGAATCCTCATAGCAGAAAAATACATCCACAGAAGAAAAGAACTGTTCAAAAACAGAATTTTAAACACTTCTAAATGAAACAAAGAACTGTGCAATCCAGGGCCACTCCAAAGCTACCTCCTTCTAAGAGTATCTGCCCCATACATACAAGTATGTATGTGTATGCTTTGTGTTTATGTGTGTATGTGTGTGCGTATATATACATATATATATATATATATATATATATATATATATATATATATATATATATATATATATATATATATATATATATATATATATATATATACATACACACATGCATGCAGATTTTTTTGTGAGTGGAAAAGAGAGAGAATATGCACAAATGAGTGAATGTTCATTGGTGTGAATCACGTATGGTTGGATTTAGTTTTATGCAGTGTATGTAAGGAGTGTGCGGGAACATTTATGTTTGAATGAAGAAGTGGTGGTTGTGAAGATGTGTAAGACTATGTTATAGCAGCTGGTGTGTATGTCTAAGTGTTTACGGGTTAGGTAAGGGGGTAGATTCAGTATTGAGCATATTCGGAGTTAAGAATGTTCTGTGTCCTTTTGTCTTGTGTCAAGGTATTGTCAGAGAAAGGGTTTTCAGTAAAGTAATATGTGTATAGTTACCCCTGCCCCTTATTCTAACCCTGCAAATGACATTACTAAAAACACTGTCCCTTACAGTAACACTATCAAGATAATTCTTGATCTTGGTTTTGCAGTTTGGATTTACTGATACAGGGCTTTATAGTGGGAGAGAAGTATTCAGTGTTTTGTGATTCAGTCTTTGAATTTTTAACCTTCATGATATACTCATGTATATACACGAATATATATATATATATATATACACACACACACACACACACACATATATATATATATATATATATATATATATATATATATATATATATATATACATATACACACACACACACACACACACACACACACACACACAGACAGATATGTTTTATTTATACATACATTCCCCTGTATTTGCATGTAAAGGCACAGAGGCATAGCAGGTAGTGTTGTCACCTTACAGCAAGAAGTTCTCTGGTTCAATTCCGAGCTGGGGTGCCTTCTGTATGAAGTCTGTATGTTCTCCCTGCATCACATGGATTGCCTCCGGGTGCTCCAGTTTTTTCCCACATTCTAAAGACTTGGAGTAGGAGGTTGGACACTCTAAACTGGCTGTAAGTGTGAGTACATGTGTGTGTATATGTGGTATGGAAGAACAACTGTAGCAGGGCTAGCCACACAGCTGTGTGAATATTGGCTCTAAATGATTGTCACTGGTGAAGTAACATCCCAATGACATGTGCCCCTCCTCTTCTCATTAGTCATTAATTCTCTTCTTCGTTACCTTCTGAAATATCATTTGATACTCTTTGCTGAAGATTTTTTCCAGTTAGAGGACATTTTCTACAAATCAAGTCATGTTTACAATCTGCCTAAATGATCGCTTTCCTTGGTTCACCAGCATAACTATGAAAGAAATACGTCTATGCTCTTTGGTACACCACAAAGATTATGCTCTGCCCCACCCACCCATATTAACAAACTTCTTTGTGACTCTCATGTAGTATGTTTACTTGTTAAATATCTTGGAGATCTGTACTCAATCCTTCCTTACAATTTCACCAATATGTTGAATTCATAGACAACAATGTTCTATCTCACCTAACATTTTCCTGTAACGTTACTTCAGTGTTGCTCCTGATGCTTGACATAGCACAGCTAAAGGATATTAATTCCATGTGTGACTATGCTGTGCCTCTAATAGCGCTTAGATTTTTTACTCATCTATTTTATTTTGTTTTATTTTATTTATTTGCTGATTGTGGCAGAGCACTGACCACACAGGTCTTTCCAAGCACAGGCCAAGAACATTGCCTAGGTAACTTGCTTAGAGTCACACAGTCAAATCCTGGAATAAAGGTAGTAGCTCATTAATAGCCTATAGCTAGCAAGCTGTTAGACCCTATAGTTAGCGAGCTATTAGACAAATGGTCAGTTCGTAAAACACCAGGACTTTCTAGATTACTTCCAAAAAAATCTGCACATTCGTTATTCATTCTGATTCTGGAATACCTTACTGCACTTTATTGGAACTAGCTAACTGCCTTCTTATTAATAAAATGGACAGTCTCCTTTTCTCCTGAGTCATTTGAGTTTCTGTATCTTAATTCTTGTCCTTCATTTCCCATCAGATTATTAATTTATGCACTGCAGTAACTCTTAAGGTCTCAACAAAGTGCAACATCCCTCATCAGACTTCAGTTCTCTGTCTCTCCCACAGAAAAGGCCTTCTCCAAAACATATTCAGCTGCTTGGAATTCATTTCTCTCTGAAATAAAAAATATCAATCATTTCACTCTTCAGCAATGTTTTACTGTTTTACATTGAGCAGTCTTCTACCTGCCAATGTAACCTTAACAATGACTAATCAGATTGGTTTCCAGGTTGCTCTAAATTATTACCGATAATTTTACCCTGATGGAAAGATACACAGACCTTTTGTTTTCTCAGTACATTTTAATATTTTTGCTTTGATTATTTTATCTCTGCTATGTTATCATATTCCTGTGTTGATTGACTCTATGAAAACTACATATTTTTATTTGTTTTGCTCTGCTGTGAAACATACTTGTCTGCATTGTGCATGGGTTCTGTCTGAAAGTGGATCCTTGGACCAGTCCAGCTACCCAATTATCACATAAATGCATAGAAAAACAAATACATGGATAAATACACAGATAAATAAACTCACTTGCCAGCACCCAGCTGAATGTCTAAGAAAGGAAGTTGCTGTTCTGATTTTATTCTATCACTGGATGAAGCTTTTTTCGTTTCCTTCTACTGAGATCCTTCAGGATTTATGTTGTAACATACCTTGTGCTGCACTTTTTGCCTACATTTTTCAATGAACATTGCTAAACATTTTGAAGTGACATTCTGCTTTAATTTATCTTACGAAACTCTGGACTGAGAATGTAGAATGTAGGTAGTTTTAACTGTTTCAGGGTATAGGACCATTGTCTTAAGAGCTGCAATTTTATCCTATGGCAAAATATTTTCAATTATTAACATAACTGTCAATTCAGGCCCACCTTAAGCTGAGTGGCACACCTCACTGTGGTAAATGTATTTCACAGTTACAGGGTATGCAGCAAGCTGTTGTTATGAAAGCGCATAATTGGGGGTGTTGGACAATATGTAAGACCATTTCTGGTGGTAATGAGGTTAGTGCCACATTAGCTTACAAAAATCCACTTTGGTATATCATTTTCTTCTCTGGTCTTAGAGAACATATTGTGTGATTCCTTAGCAGCCTAGCAGGTTACACAGCAGCTTGCACCCCTTCCCATTTACACAAGTCTCCTGTACTACCATAATGTCTGCCACAAATGAAAAGTGGCTGAATTACAGTGGCCTCCATTAGAACAAAGATAGTGCAGCTAAACATTTCACACCAGGTGTACCTTTCTGCAGCAAATATGCCAGACTAGCAGACCATGGCTCACCATGGAATGTCTTTAACAGAGACAAAGCAAACATAAAGAAAATGTCTGCAATGACAATTCACAAAAGAATGCAAGGGAACACAAGAATCCAAGAGGGGGAAAACAAATGCTGGCAGGGGACCACCTGTTATATGGTAGAATTCTGAAGAAATGTGGAAATGAAGAAATGAACTTGTCTAGTGCTATGAGAGAAATAGCAATGTCTTTTGGCTTCTTCCATTAGGGGTCGCAACAGGGCATCAACGGTCCGCACATTGTTTGGCGGTGGAATTTCTATGGTGTGGAGTTGCCAGCCCGGCACCCAGTCTTCACAAAAGGCGCACACACACACACACACACACACACACACACACACACACACACACACACACACACACACCTACTTGCATGTCTTTAAAACTCACTTAACTGCAGGGAGGAAATGCAGACTCTGCACAGAAGGCACTCAGGCTGAGGATCAAACTGGAGAACCTCTTGCTATGAAACGACAATGGTAACTGCTGCATCACTGTAAGTGACTGCACCACCAAGGCCAACCAGTGCTATGAGAGAAATGAACAAAAAAAATCCTAATCCATAATGATTTTATGGACATATTTAATGTGAAAAGTACTAGTGGATGTACAGTAATTATTCTATCTAACCATGTACCTACGAAAGTTGAGATTTCCTTGTTATCGAAAGGTATAGTTTGTTCCAGCAGGCATTGATAATGTTGTGGGTGCACTTACAGATTTAAAAGTATTTACCCTTAACATGAATTTAAAGTGTATTTTTAAAAGATTCTCGTGTAGCTACACAGGATGTATGTAAGAGGAGTGGTACATTCATACCCCTAAGTGATCCAGTTATCACGGCTTTCAGAAATATATGTGAGAAACAGATTTGTGATGTAAATTAAGCTAAACCTTTGAAGAAATTATATAACTTAAGTAATGATGAATTTGATGTTCTTAATGCCCTACAAAGAAATTAAAACATTGTAATAAAGGAAGCGGATAAGGGTGGTTGTATTTTGCTAATGAATTTATATGACTATGTTACTGCAATTAATGACCTGATTTCAGATGAAAAAACATTTAAGCTGGTAAATGACAAAGATGTTAATGTAGTTATTAGTAAGATGAATATGTGTACATATGAATTACTGTTAATGAATGACATAGATATAGACACATTTAATTTTTTTACAGTGCCCTGCCCCACTATTCCAGTACTATATGGTTTGCCAAAAATCCATAAATCCCCCCAGAAACCACCTATTGTTTCTGGGAGGGGATGGATGACAGAACCCATATCGGCCTATTTACAAAAAACACTGAAAACTTTTTTAGATTATGTACCTAGCTTTATTCAAGATACTGGTGCTTTTTTAATGAAGTTATTTGAATGGTGGGATAGGAATACAGTGAGAAAATTTATTTTTGTGACTTTAGATATCAAGTCACTTTTCACTGTTATTCCTAACGCTTATGGTATTGACCGAATAAGGGAGATTTTGATTGAAAGCAGAAATTACACTGTAAGGCAAACCAAAACTATTTGTGAACTTATAGATTTAGTACTGGAAAACAATATTTTTATATTTGATAAACAAATATACCATCAAGCATCAGGGGTGGCAATAGGCACTGCGATAGCCAATACATATGCTAACTTGACATTGAGTAAGTGGGTAGAGCTGAATATATATGGTGTGAATAATATATATGCATCAAAGGTTTTATTTTATAAGTGTTTCGTTGATGATTTTTTTTTTTAATTTGGGAGGGTAATGAAAATGAATTAAAAGATTTTTTTTGGTTATGTAAATCAGACAACTGATTTTTTAAAATTTGAAATTAATTTTTCTGAAAAAGAAATACATTTCTTAGATGTGCGTATTTTCCTAACCGAGAATGGGATTGATACCGTTATATATATAAAAAAGACATGCATTCTAACAAATATCTTCATAAACATAGCATGCATGCCAAGCATATTTTTAGAGGTATCACTAAGGGTCAGTACTTACGAGCCAGTCGACTTAATACTAGAGCAGACTACTATATGAAACAAATGGAGGAAATGACTAATGAGTATCTTGAGAGAGGTTATGGCCCCAATGAACTGGATATAGTTAAAAATTATGTCATAAAATTAAGGGATGGTAAGACCCAACCATTCTTTTCTCATTGTATGAATAATAATCCTGTACGGCAACAGAGTAAGGATTGTGCCATTGTTAAGGTATATAATGACATACAATAGAGCAAGTCAAAAGTTGAAAAAATAATTAGAGGAAATTGGGATATATTAAAAGTTATACCTGGTTATGAGAAGTGGCTACCTGAGAAGCCGCTATTTACCTATAGGAATTGTGAAAATCTGAAACAGCACCTGTGTTATAAAGATTTTTCTTTGAATAAAAAGGCTAGTATTAAGTATAATACTAAGGGAACTGTACCATTGCTTAGCTGTTCATGTTGTTCAGGCATATGTCATTTGAATGAATTAATTCATCCTGTCAGTGGAAGAAAGTTTAGATTTAATTGCACTGCAACGTGTAACACCTCATTTGTTGTGTATTTGGCTACCTGCTTTTTATGTTCAGGATTCTACGTAGGAAAATCTGTCAGAAGATTATGTGATAGAATAGTAGAGCATAAATCAGACATATGCAGAGGTATAGAGACCAATTCTCTAGCTAGACATGTGCAGGAACATGGTGCTTCCCATCAATTTACTTTTAGAGTAATATAATTCCTATCCCCTAATATTAGAAGTGGTGGTACTAATAATAAATTAGAAACCAAGGAATATGAATGGATTATACGTATGCAGGTTGATGTATACCCAGGTTTAAACAAACAAGTGTCATTAAAACCAATACTAAAACAGAAACAAAATGCCATTAAATAATATATTTTTAAATATATGTAGCCTTTATAGACTTTTTATGTGACTATCTGGTTTTTAATGATGTGTTTAGCATATTTAATTATGAATCTTTAAGTGTAATTGATGTTTTAATATGATAGGGTAGGTTGTGTCATATGATTTGTTTTTGTGTCTTTTAAAAAGGAGGATTGTTTCTTAAATGAAAGTAACACGGAAGAAGGACTGGGTGTCTGAAAGCTTTGTTATATTTAATTAAAAGTTCTGCAGTGTGAAGTGTGCTTTGCTGCTTTTTTCTTGTTAAACATAATTACCTTCCCAGAAATTCTACCAGTCTGTTGAAAAGAAGATGATGGAAGGAGATACGTTAAGGGATTCAGTGATGGACTAAAGCACTCATATGTGGTCAAGGTCCTGGTTTCACAGGTAATTGGGGGTTCAACCTATTCAAATCAAATTTAGATTTAATTTGCGTGCTTATCAATAATTTCATCACAATTACAAACAAACAACAATAAAATTGAAAAAAAAAACACTGAAATAATGTTGTATTTTGTCATTAAAGACAGGCAGAGGCTTGTTGATTAACAGGTGGAAAAAACAGCAGTAAGAATACAAACCAGTACAGTGTGCATATCATTCCACTAAATGAGATATATAACCCAAAATGATGAGGGAAACTGAGCAGAGGTTCCATGTTGGCCAGAAGGGCATACAAAGATTCTTTAGATAAGAGATACCACAGTCAAGGCGATAAAAGCAAGTAAGGAAACCTTAAAGAAATGCTCTTTCATGTGCAGTCAGTGCAGAAAGTAAGGTTAGAAACACTCGAATGTGAGAGTACCTAGAAACATCAGTAAGCAACTGGGCTGTGGAGAGTTGCACCACCCATAATCATTAAATTCATTGCTGTAGCATACAATAGTCCTAGCCGGAAGTGACCAAGGCATGAACCACCAGAGTCAAACCCTCAAGACAGAGTATGGTGATTAATTCTTCTCCATGTTTTTCTGTTATCATCATAGTTTCATTTTCCAGTCACTCTAATACTGAACACATTTTCTTACGTGCATTGTGCAGTAGTCTGATGCCATGCATTCCAGAAGTAAATCCCTTTAGCTCCTGACAAGGCTTACAGTTTGACAAAAGCTTACCCTTTCATTCTGAGAGTAATCCTTAGCCTAACTGTAAGCTTAGATGACTTGATTGCTTTGTTTTCTTTACTTGAATTCTTAGAGTACTAATTATTTTAATCCTTTGAAGAATAACCACTTGTTAGCCTCAAGGAATTTCTTCATGAAAAGATTTTTGTTCATTCTCCAAATTAAAAATTTTTTTTTTTTACTGTAGATGTAAAAGTGCAGATTAGTAGTATAGTGCTTGCAAGCATGGTATAATAATGGACAAGAACTTTTGTGAGCTACACAAATTCATGTGCAGTCTTTTTTTTTTCAACACAAGGATTCTCAATGTTTAATTTCAAGTTTGCACTTAAGTGCAAGTTTCTTTCATACCTCGATTTTTTTTTCTTTTTTTCTTTCAGATTACAACTGAAGTAACTTTTATTTCTGAGAATACAAATGTTAATATCATGTGTATATACAGTAACTCAAGCTGGGCATAGCTAAGGAGTGGAACACTGTGCAGTGTGCTACATTACTACATCTACTTGTAGTCTGAGTATGAACAGTAACATCTTACCATTCATATGCTGTCATATAGCCACCCCTAAAAAAAGTACATTAAACTCAAAGAACTAGGCCAGTCTAGCATTTTGTGGTATAACTTGTTAAGATTAAAGATGGTTTTGAATACATTCCCAGAGAAGCCCTTGCCTGGAATGTTAGGTACAAATCCCATAAAACCAAATAATTCATTACTGAAGTATGATCTGCTCATTTAAAATTCAGCTAGGTTGATGTATGCAGCTTCCAAGTGATGAGTGTTGTGTATTAGCACCCTTTGAAACTGTCCACACTTACATGCTTTTAATGTAGAAATAATGATTCTACAACCGATTACTGTTCTACAGACAGAAATACAGACATTATGAGAAACTTATTTTTTTTTATCTCAGCAGTTATAGCTTACCATAACAAGTTAAAGTTCCTAGTTTCATAGTTGTTTACTAGGCTAACAACCACAAGGGCATTTTTAAGCCTAGCCATGCATCCCAAATCTCTGACAAGTTCTGATAACCTTGATAAGTGTAAGCATGGGCCTGGAAGATGAACCATTTACAGGTTAAATGTGTCCATTAGAGACATAGGTACCAAACTAGGGATGAATTTATGGTTTCCCATCCAATTGTCCAAGTTGCACTTGAATTGGGTTAGGGAGGAACTCTGCTTCACATGGATGGGGATCCTGTTCCATAGACGGGGTAGTCTCGGGGATATGTACCTGTCTCTCCAGCAGGTCCTATTTATATCACAGGCAAGGTTTAAGTCTTTAGAATGGGTAATTCTGATACTGTTTTTTTCTGGATATGCAAGAGGTCCATCAGAGTGGGGTCTGACAATGCCCTGTATGCCAGGCATAGATCTCCCCTCAAAAGCCTGTAGGAGACAGAATACAGGGATAGGGCCTTGAGGCGGTATGCATAGGACATATTACTTATGCCCTGTATTCTTTTAGTGAGTTAATAATAAAATTGGTACTAGACAGCACCGTGGCATAGAGGGATAAAATCCTTACTACATCAGGTTTGATTTGGTCCTCAGGCATCTGAGGCACGGGCAGCAGGAAAGGCATTTATGTAGGCATTCCCTGTGGGGATTCATGGTCCTTAGAGGGGACTAGCCCTTGGATATAATGGGAGAATACAAGGGAGGGGGAATACCAAGGGGTAGGTCATAAATTAAAAGAACCTCAGGTGGAAGCAGTCAATGGCATGATCCCCCCCCCCCCGAGATGCTCTTTGGTTACTCATCAACCCCAGGCTTAGAAAAGAAATTGTCCAGGGGCAGTAGGAGAGGCTGGTAGACCCAGTGGTGGATGGGTATACTGGGGTAGCTGGAAATAGTGAAGCAGAAGGGGAACAAAACAAACAAACAAAAATAATAATAAAAGTAGGGCAGCAACTCTGCATTTACTAAAGGCAGAATTTGTGAGTGTCTTCGACTTGACAAATTATCTGTTAGAACATCTATTAAGACTGTTGGTGAATATTGATGGTCAGATTTAAAAATATAGGCATTTTTACATTATTTTATTTATTTATTTATCTGCTGTCACCCAAAGGCAATTAGACCTCCATCTCCAGCTGACCTATATATTCTTCCATCCTACAATACTAGCAGAGGGAGGCGAGAACCAGGGAGTGTAACCTTCATCCTGCAAAAGGGTTTTTATATGCTTCTAGTTCTCTGTCCCCCAACTGGCTGGACAATGTGGTGCAATGCACACTACATTGAGACACTATGTGTGCAAACGTCCACATGTCCATGACATTCAGAGGGAGTGCTGTACATTCTGTGATAGCCTAATATTCCTCCAGATATCCATGTTGTAGGATCTGCACTTCTCAGCTTTCCCCAAGAAGTGTTTCTGTGTTGCATCCTTACTAATTCTATTCCCTTCCCCTGGAATGGGAAACCTATGTCAGCCTCTCACACCCATCCCTCTCCAGCTGGCTTTTCTAGTACCCAAGATACTAGTGAAACCCAGGCTATCTATGGTACAGTCAGGGCCAAAGCCTGTACTGCACAGAGCCAGCTTGGAACCAGAAATGCCTTTTAGTTTCCAACATTGCTACCTGACTAGCTATATTCCTACCATCTAACAAAGCCTGCTTAGTCTGCATTAATGGCCTTTGCTGCATTTATTTCATATTCTTGTTGTTACTCCCTTTTCTTTTCACTTTCCGTTCATGTATCATTCACTGTCATTCTTTTATTCCCTCTTGCTACACATTCTTTTGATTATGTTTCCTCCTTACCTGCTATTTTTGTTACCCCTTGCTGCAGCAATTAACAAATGTATTCCTTATCTAACTAAATATGCAAGGTATGTGACATTACTGCAGGTTTCCATGATATCCAGAGTATGTCTCCAACCTGGCTTACAAAACACAGTGACAGATGCACCATGAGAATACATGCTACTACATTGTGTGTTAATTCACAAGTGCTGCATATCACTCTTAAGTATTACAGTTACTCATCTATAACCACACACAGATCATAACTTTTTGTTCATAATATTGGATTGGACTTTGTAAGCAAATTAACTTACTACATTAACAGCTATTTTTGCAGATCTATTTACCTGAAGACCACTGTCCTGAACTAAGTTTACTCTCAGAAATACTGGCTGTTTAGTCTTTGTGCAAATTAATGCCTTGTGCTTAATAATGCAACTGATACTTACTGAAAACCTCTTTCTTGAGCATCTAATGGTCAAGTGTATAATAGTTTGTTATATGCATTGATAATTATCCAGATTGGAGATTTCTCCTTTGATCTCCATACCTGATTTGCTAAACAAACACATAGATAAGCCTTATTGTTGTTTGTGCAGAAGTCCCAAAACACTTAATACCACATTTCTTTGATTAGCATATTATTCACTCTGACAGTACCACATCATGTACATTTTTATATCTGTTTAAACAAGTGAGAAAAGTTTATTTGTTATGATATATACAACTGGCTAGCTTAGTTGTGAAAGCAGTTTTAACTACTGCAGTTACTGCCTTACACTTATCTGTAATTGTGCTTAATCTGGATCTATGTATTGATTAGCTAGCTTGTTCCATGGTTGGCCCATTGACCCATCCATTCCCACATGTTGCAAGAACTCTTTGGCTCATTCATTCTCCTAGGAGGCAAGAGTCAATCATTGTGGGAAGGCATCCTCCATGGCATGTTTATGGATTCTTTTACATTTCTCCTTAATGACTCATGCAGTGGCTGCACCAACTGCATCTGGCTGTAACTCATATGGGTATGCTTCCATGCATGCCATCCCCAATTAAAATACTAAGCATTGCTAAGTAGCCACAAACAGAATGGTGCTTTAGAATGGAACAAACCGTGGTCCCCAAAGGTGAATCAGTGAGCATTAACCACTTTAGTTCCATCTCTATGATGTCAGCTCCTGCTCTGGAGCTCAGTAACATTTTCCCAAGTTAAAATTCAACTTTTCCTCAAATGGGCAAAACAAACTGGAAGAATCAGCAGTTCACTGTAGCTTCTAAAAAGTGTTTTTAAAATGTTCTTTTGTAAGGGGGCAGCCCCCCCTTATCCTTCATATAGGTTCATCCCATAAACCCCCATTTGTTATGTATACTACCTTAATGGTCACACAATCACAGTAAAAAGAGAAAATCACATATGTAATGAATCACTGCTAGTCTGCAAACAGAAAACACACTGATTTCCAATGGAGAAGAGCAACCAATGAGTTCAACATCATAGGTTCATAGGTAGGTACTAGGCTATCTGCCCGAGGGCATTTATAAACCTAGCCAGAGTGTGTCGGCTTTCGCTGCCCCATTGATTAATTAACTGATCCTCTGTCAAGCAGAACCAATGAAGTGATCCCAGGGGTGTATTTTCTGTTACCCATCTACTCGTCAAGGTTTCTCTTGAAGAGTGTTAGTGAGGGGCTCTGCCTAATGTAGTTTGGAATTTTATTCCAAAGCATGGGAGTCTCAGTGACAGGAATCTATCCCTCCAGCATGTTCTATTTATTGTTGTGGTGAGGTTTAGCTCACTAGAGTACGTGGCTCATAGTGACTTGGATTTCTTTAGGTGGAGCATGTCCATCAATTTTGCGTTGGACATGGCTTTGTAAGTCAGGCAGAGATCACCTCTGAGTAAGCGATATGCCACTGAGTACAGCTGGAGTTTTTTCAGTTGGGCTGCATAAGACATATGTTTGAGGCCAGTAAACCTCTTGGTGAGGTACTTTTGTGGTCTTTCCTGGTGTTGGAAGTGTCTTGTGAGGTACATCCCAAATGGAGCATTGTACTCTATGATGGGTCTGATGAGTGACGAGTAGAGGGGCACTATAACCTCTTTATTTCTAGATACGAACCCTTTAGTAATTAGATGGGCCACATAGAAGGATTTCCTAACTACTTTGGCAATATGATTGTCAAAGGAGAGATTACTATCTACCTGGGTCGCCAGATCTCTTATTACCTCTTCTGTATTAAGGGGGCTGCCACCTATGTGGTAATTTGTGGGTGTTTTGTTTTTCCCAAATGGGATGACTATGCATTTTTTGGCATTTAGCTCAAGGCCATGACTTTGACACAAGGTATCCATCTCAGTAAGGCCCTTTTGGAGGATGTCCATGCCAGCCGGAGAGTCAATTATGGCTCCCAGTTTGCAGTCAATGGCGAACATGGTTAGCCATAGTCCTCCTGTGTTTGCCTGCACTTCTGAGAAGTATATGCCGAACAGTAGAGGTCCCAGAACCGAGCCTTACAGGACACCACTTGTGACTGGTTTAGAGTCGGACCTGGAGCCCGCTATTCTTACCATGTGAGTTTTGTCTGTAAAGCCAGTTGGCAACCCATCTCATGACGTAGGGGTTTAAATTCAGGCTGATGAGTTTTTCTGTGATACCCAAGTGGGAAATGATGTTGAAAGCCTTGGCAAGGTCAAGGTAGGCTGTGTGAACCACCTTTCCCTCGTCTATGACCTTGGTGACTGTTTTGAAGAAGTCAACCAGGTTTAGTAGGCATGATCTGCCCTTAACAAAGCCAAACTGGGTCAGGTCAAGTGTTTAGAGGTTCCCAATGTCTTTGTTAATGAGTTCCATGATGATACACTCCATAGCCTTGCAGACCAGGCTAGTCAGGCTTATGGGGCAATAGTTACCAAGGTCAGTTGTGACCCCTGCTTTGTGGAGTGGAATAACCATTGCTGTGCACCATTCTATGGGCACATAACCTGTGGAGAAGCTGAGGTTGAACAGCGTGTTTAGGTGGGGGTTAGTTCATTCTGTAGTTCATGCAAGACGCAGCCTGGGACACCATCTGGCCCCATTGTCGCTGTGTTTTTGGCTTTTGAAAGGGCTGTTTTCACCTGTGCGTCTGTGATTTCTGGGACACTACACTTTTCTGGTATTGTTGTGGGCCCTTTTGGGGGTGAGAGGGGGGTGAAGTTTCCACTGAATCTATCTGCCAGGATGTTGGCAATATCAGTAGGTTCAGTATATTTTGTGCTATTTTGCACTAGTTCAGTGCATATTTGCGAGTTGCCACTTAGATTCTTAACATAGCTAAAGAAGGCTTTGTGGTTATCTTTTGAATCCTTGGCTATTTTTCTTTCGAAGTTAGCATTGGATGATTTTATGAGGGACCTTAGTGTCTTAATGATACTGATCAGGGATGTCTTTCCTTCTTGGGATTTGCTTTTTTTTCTGAACTAGTTTCCTCCTTCTATTGTATAGCCTGTTTATGGCAGGGGTCCACCAGACTGGTTTCCTTCCCTTAGAAGAGTGAGTCTCGGTTTTGCTAGGGATGGCATGATCCATGCATCTTTGTAGGTGCTCATAGAGTGCATTTGTAAAGTTTTCTGCATCTTGGACAGCGTTATCCTTTAGCGTGGGGGCTGGGAAACTTACCGACTCTGTCTTAAGTAAGGTAAAGTTTGCTTTAGAAAATTTTTCTACTGTGGTTTCCTTAGTTGGGGGTGGTGGTGGGGTGAAGACATCCAGAGTGATTAGTTTATGGTCTGATCTAACCAGTGATGAGTTGACCTCTGGTGTGGAGCACCTGTCACCCATGTTGGTGATGACCAGGTCCAATATGTTTTCACCTCTGGTAGAGGAGTTTACCAGCTGATCCAGGGTGCTTGAGTTGATGAATTCCAGGAAGTGCTGGGCATGGGAGTTTGTACTCGAGTAGTTTTCCCAGTTAATGGTAGGGTAATTTAAATTGCCCAATATCAGGGTGTTCGATAGGACCTTCATGTTTTCCAGTCTCTCCAGAAAGGTGGAGTGGTGGTCCTGGGTCATGGAGGGTGATCTGTAGCAGGCCACAATTTGCATTGCAGATTTGCCTGATGTTAGTTGCACATGGATGATCTCAGAGGTAGGTATCCTTGATGAATATGGATACACCCCCTCCTTTTGTGTTTCAGCCAAAACGTGTGGTATGAGTTGTAGCCCGGTAGTGCTGGGGTGCTCTCTGGAGCCTTGAACCAGGTTTCAGTTACTGCACAGATGTCGACATTCTCCATACTGAGGAGTGCTTCGAGCACATGCATTTTGAGATTTAAACTGCTGGCGCTGAGTAGCATAACCCTCAGTTTTTTGTTAATTGTGCTGTTTACGGAGGTGGGTTTGACTTTTGAGCCTTACCTAAAAAGGCACTATGGGGGCAGCAAGAGCCTTGGCCAGTATTCGAAAGCCTAGGGGTGACAGGTGCAAGCCATCTCTTGTGAAGCAATGCGGCTTGTCGAGCATGTCATCCCAGGCTGACAGACACTGGATCCCCTTTGAATGACACCAGAAGCTTAGCCAATTGTTGAAATTGATCATTTTTTTATTTATACTGAGGTATCATTCTTGGTGAGGGCAGGATGCTACTCAGGGTCAGGGTCATACCAGCCTGGGCTACATGATCAGAGAGTTCTTCCATGTCTCTTTTCATGTAGTCCAGGGAGGTACGTCTCAGGTCATTCACACCATGAACAATGAGAGAGTCATATTTGTACTTCCTCTGGAGTGACCTGAGTGCTTGTGTTATGTGGCAGATTCTGGCTGCTGACAGGCAGCTAACTCTGCTTGTCCAGCCTAGTGAGTGGGACGTCAGTGTGCCTGACTATAGAGTCACCTATTACTAATTAGTTAGGTATGTTATTTCATCTTAAGGGCTGTGATTGTGCGGCACACTGATTTTGTGTTTTATGTGTTGTCTGGTTTGTGATATGAGGTGCAGGTTGTTTGGGTGTCGGCTTTGGAGGCCTCTGATGCTTTTTTAGGTTTTTATTTAGAGTCTCTGAGTATGATTTTGTGTATTTATGTGTATTTTTTGCCAGTGCTGGTTTAGTAGGTCTGTGTGTGGCTGGAGGTGTGGTGCAAGTGTTAACCTTCTCCTCTTGACTGTCTGTTCCAGTCTTGGGTGGAGAGAGCTTAGCCTCAAGTTTGGCTGTATAATTGCATCTCTTGCATATGTTAGTGTTTTGTGGTAGGAGGAGAGGGTTGTCTGTGTACATGAGGCAGTTGTAACATTGCCTCAGGATACCCAGATTCACCATCAGGACTGGAGAGTACACCTGAAATTGCCCTTTGGTCATGCCTGAATAGTAGGGTGAGCTGCTTAGTCACTTGGTTGGTGAGGGGTGAATAAAGAGCCTTGCCCTGCTGTGCAATCAAGTGTCAGGGTATATTAGTGTTTGCTATCAGGTCTGAACAAGTGCTGGGCTGTAGGATGCTTTCTGAGTGCTTAGGTTGAGAGTTAGACTAGTTTCAAGGGAAAATGTGAAGAGGAGACTTATTGGAGCCGGGAATAATTTAACCCTAGCTAACCAGCGCTGCCCGGCATGCAAAACTGTGCAAACGCGGTTTTTATAGGAGGGAAATGAAAGAGATAGAAATTAGCCCAAAATGGCCAATAAACTACTAACTTCTGGGCTGGAACCACTCCTCCAGGGACAGATAGGCTGCTCAAAGCTCCCCTCTCTCACAGGTGAACAGAGAAACTTCCTTCTATCCAAGTAAGTTATGGGCAACTCAGAAACTTGTAACACAGCCCTGAATTCAGCACTAGCTTGAAAACTGGACTATACTAGCTTAGAAAGGTGGGAAACAAGGAATTTTTTTTTTTTTTTTTTTTTTTTTAAAGATAAGGCAAAAATAGTAAAAAATACACTTAAAACAGCTTAAAACGACTACAAACGATCAGAAAAGGCTATCACACTTTAGTGTGTAGCCTACAACAATCAAACAAATTATTTAAACAAAAAATGACTTTTTAAAAGTGCAGGCAGTCAAATAAGTACAATATGTGAAAAAACAAGCTTTTAAATCACAATAAATGCTTGAAAATCGGTGCTAAGGCGGAAAACAGTTAAGTACAGCAAGAAAATACAGAAAACTGATACTTAATCACTCCAAAGTCTCTCTTCTAAGCTAGAAGGCTTGTATCAGTTTAAGGCTTTCTAGTGCTTCCCAGTAGGTTAGTTACAGGAAAGATGGGAAATAAGCACAGATGTGGTCTTTTAAACCAGAAAGTTGAAAGAGATGGACAAACTGCCCAAATGGTCAATAAACTACAATTCCTGGGCCAAGAACCACTCCTCTTGTAGTAGACAAGCTAGCTAGTGCTTGCCACTCCCACTGATAAGCTAGAAGGCTTTCCTCCAACACAGAAAGGCTTGCGGGGCTCAGAAGCTTACCAACAGTCCTGGATACAGCAACTCTGTATCTGGACTAGGCTAGTTACAGGAAAGGTGGGGAACAAGCACAAGTGCGGCTTTTAAACCAGAAAGTTGAAAGAGATGGAAAAAATTGCCCAAACAGCCAATAGCTACAATTTCTGGGCTCAGAACCACCCCTCTTGTGGTAGATAGGCTACCTAATGCTTACCACTCCCACTGATAAGCTAGAAGGCTTCCCTCCAATACATAATGATTTGGGGGGCTCAGAAGCTTACAAAGAGTCCTGAATACAGCAAATCTGTATCTAGACTAGACTAGTTACAGGAAAGGCAGGGAGATGAACTTGATGTGACTGAACTTCATACAGTTTTAATGGTAAATAATAGGGTCTCTAGCCAAGTGTCTAGTCAAACAAGTACCATTACAAAAAACATTTACTGCCATTACAGCTGTTTTTATCTGTATTCAGTTTCATTCCACTTGCCTTCAGTTCTGCATTTCATACCCCTATCCTTTGCTGAAATTCTTGTTCAGAGTCTACCTGTAATGCCACAATGTCTTCATACAGAAATGTTCTTGATCTCTCCTTTAAACATTTGTGTTACGTCCATGAACAGCAGTGGGCTCAGAGATGAATTTGATGCATACCCACCTATACTGGGAAGCCCTCTGTGATTCCAAGCAGTGTTTGTACTTGTTTCATTGGGTCCCTGTACATAGCCAGCACTAATTCAAACAATGTTTCTGCCTCTGCACATAACTATCTAAGGCTTTAAGTATTAAGACACTGGCTTGTTATATTGTGCATATTCATCTTTGTCCCTTTGGCTAAAAAGAGTCCTTGGACTAACCCATGTATCCAGTTAAATAACAAACAAACCAACAATAAATAAATGTAATATTTTGGTAGTTTGTTTACTGAAAGGGAGGAACTGACTGAGCCTCCAGACTTTTTTTCAACCATGACAGGCTGTAAGCAGTAGAAGTTACAATCCAGTACCCCTCCCCAGCCCACTGTGATTGTGCAACTGCTGTCATGTTAATGACCTCATTTGCTCTCGGGAATCAAAAGTCAGTGGCAGATGAGAGCAGCATATTTATAATGCACAAGGTGATGAAGGTTTTTCTTACCAAATCCTACTCTTTGTTCACTCCATTTCCAGGGGCTATTATGATATACAGTGGTTTAAATTCATCCAAGCTATGTCCCAGGCAGGTATGTCCCTAGCCTTGAGCATCTTTCTACCATCAACTAGAATGATACCACAGTATAAACAAAAAAAATGATTGACATCAACATTTGGCTTAGTTTCTGGTGTCATTCTAAGGGGATCCAGTTCCTGTCAGCTTGGGATGACATGGTTGGTAGACCACACTGCTTTGCCAGAGCTGGTCTTCACCTGTCCCCTGTAGGCTTTCGGTTACTGGCTAAGGCACTTGCCTCCCCCATAGTGCCTTTTTTAGGCAAGGTCTCAAGAACAAAATTTCCAACATGAAAATATCACTCACAAATAAATTAAAGGTTATGCTGCTAAATTGTAGGAGTTTAAATCAGAAACCGCACACTCTGGAAGCACTTCTTTCCCTGGAGGATGTTGACATCTGTGCAGTCACAGAAACTTGTCTCAGGGTTGCAGAGAGTACCCTGGCCTTGCAAGGCTACAATGCCTTCCACACTTTCAGACTGCAAAATGAATGTGTGAGAACCAAAGGAGGAGGAGTATCTATTTTCCTCAAAGTATAGGCTGGTTAGACAGGGAAACTACACGGAGTTACTCTGAATTCAACTGACTGTGGGTAAGACCCCCCTTCAAGTCATTGATAGCTATAGGCCCCCTTCAATGAACCAAGATACCCACGCTCTTTATTTGGACCTACTTGAGTCAATCAAATTACAACCAAACACTCTAGTCATGGGCAATTTTAACTATCCCTCCATTGATTGGGAAACGTATATGAGTACCAACATGCTCATACAAAGGTTCCTGGAATTTGTCAACACTAATGCCCTGGAACAAATATTATGCAACCCCACAAGGGGCTCAAATATTCTCAACCTGGTCCTCACCAACATGGGTGACCGTTGCACTACCACAAGTATAGGACCTTTACTGGTTAAATCTGATCACAAATCAGTTACATTTGATGTAGCTGTAACAACTGAACCCCTGTTAGGTGAAATCAGGGTAAAAAAAACACCAAAGCTAATTATATCCTCCTAAGGGATGGCATAAATAATTTCCAAGCTCCTGTTCCCACAGATGGCATTGACAACTATACTAAGGTATACACACATGCCCTGTACAAACACTTTTACAAATGTACTGACACAGCTGTACCTGATAGGATCAAAACAAGATCCTCAAGAAAAAACAAGCCTCCCTGGTGGACATCTAGCATTAATAGGTTATACAACAAGAGGAAGAAGTTGCTGTCTAAAAATAAAAAAAGAGAGGTCCCAGCACTGTAAGAACACCCTCATCTGCTTGAACAAACAAGAAAACTTGTAAAATCCTCTAAGGGCAACCATGAAAAAAATTTAGCCACCATAGCTAAGGACAACCATAAAGCATTCTTCAGCTATATCCATAACCTAAAAGGTAAGACTCAGACATGTGCTGAACTAGCTATGGATGGCATCACACACACTGATCCTGTGAAAATAGCTAACCTATTAAGTGACAGGATTGGTAAAAATTTCATCCTCCCGATCCCCTCCAAACATTCACAAAGCATTCCCACTAAATCTCTCCCACCTTGTATCTTGAAAGTGCAAGTCATTAATGTTCTTTCCAATGCCAAAAACACAGCTTCTATGGGACCAGATGGCATCCCAGGTTGTGTTTTAAATGGTCTAAAACATGAGTTAGCAACTCCATTAGGTACTATCTTCAACCACAGCCTGAGTACTGGTTTTGTCCCTGCTGAATAGAAAACAGCAACCATCATCCTGATTCATAAAGGGGGTACAGCAACAGACCCTTCAAACTACAGACTCATAAGCTTAACCAGCCTTATCTATAAGGCCATGGAACAAATCATCATAGACCTTATAAATAAGGATATATGTGATCTCCAAACACATGATCTGACATAGTTTGGTTTTGTTAAAGGCAAGTCATGCCTGTTAAACCTGGTGGACTTCTTCAAAAGCATCACCAGAGCCATAGGGAAGCCATGGGGTCCTAATGAAGAGATGAAAGATCAGCAAACAAAGAAGAGTAGTAGTGCCGCAGTTGAATTCATCCTCACGTCTTGGTGAGTACCTTCACGAGGTGGACCCTGTTTTTCACAAAATCTCACCAAGGTGACACTGATATATAGACTGTGTTTATATAGCATATATCATGGACAGAAGTAAGTCAAAAACAAAAAAAGATAGCTGTGTGCACAAGTCCCAGGATAAAAAAGTGCCCAGTCCTGGTAGGCACACTGGTGGCAGGACTGGAAAACATGACAGTGTAGAATCCTCAAAATCCAGAAACAGTCCTACAGTGGAGCCAGGCCACATCCAAGGGGAGGATGCCCCCCCCCCCATGTGTGTAGAAAGAAGTAATAGTCCACAAAAATCACAAAAACTGATAGGCCAAAGAAGAGCCATAAAGATGATAGAGTGGACTATTGAGGATAAGAAATAAATTATGTATTGTTAGCATTATGCAAAAATCCCAGAATTACCAGACAGAGGATATACAAAGAGATTAAGAGATAACTTAGTGGAAAGAAAAATACTTTCACATGAAAAACTATCAGAAGATTCAAATCAAAATTTGCATTCATTAATACAACAGATTTTTGAAAAACAGTATATAGATCAAGAAACTCTGATCTGTTTGGAAAAAGAAGCATCTGAGGAAGTGCAAAAATGTAAACAACAAAACCTAGACATTTTTGAAAAGTATAAAAAAGAAATATAGACATGGGAAAGAAAGGGAGATTTGATATGGTGCAATATTTATGCAAAGGAGAAAGCCAAGTTAATTAATATAGAGAAAGCAGCCATAGATATATTCAAAGAGAAATACAGGCAAAGGCAACAAGATATGGAAAATTTCACAATAAAAAATTAATATCACAAAGATGGAATGTGGAAAAGAAGATTAGTTAAGCAGACATTAAAGAAATAGAAGTTGAAGTTATGGAGTGTCTGTAGAGTGAAGAATTTAATGTAGAAAGTCTAACACAGACTACATCACAGCATGATGGAATGAGTCCCCAAAGTAAGGAGAAGCACGAAGATCAGGAGACATCCGGAGAAGAAATATGGACATGGGAAAGAAAAAGAGATTTAATATAGTTTAATATTTATGCAAAGGAGAAAGCAAAGCTAACCAATACAAAAAGAGCAGCATCAAAGATATATGAAGAGAAATACAGGCAAAGGAATCCAGACATGGACAACTTTACAATACAAAAAAGAAAAAAAAAACAAAGAGGAAAAGCAGAAAAGGAGATCAGTAATGGGGAAGTTAAAGAAATAGAAACTGAGGTTATGGAGCACCTGCAAAGTGAAGGATTCAGTGTAAAAAATGTAATGCAGAAATCACCATAACAGGATAGAGCAATGGTTATCCAAATTAAGGGGAAACCAGTGGAACAGGAAGCACTTGGTCAGGTGCCATATCAAGATATTTTGGAGCCTTCCACAGGAAACCAGTATAAACATTCACTTAAAGCTAGACAGCAAGGGAAGGAACAGGAGACTGTGGAAACTCTGATGCAGTCAATGTTGAGGAGTGATAGGTGAGTGACTTCCCATATGACAGAGCAACGAATGGCACAGGATGAAATTGAAGAGAAGGTGTTACAGGAAGATGCTATAGAACTTTCTATAGAATGCCTGCAGAAAGTGGAAAACAAAGGATGTGCCCTCAGTCTGGAAGAAAATGAAGGGAAGAGTTGCTTGATTTAATGGACATTAGATAGATATGTTAAAATCAATGAAAGAAATAGACTGCAGAAGGTCAATAAAACCCCAAAAGTCAGAAGTCTGATAAAACAAATGAAAACAGTAATTAGGACTGTCCATAGGATCCATGCGATATAATAGAAGTAAACAGGATATGTTGCTGTGCAACAAAATTAATAACTGATAAAGTTCTACCACAAGAGCACAGGGTAGTGAGGCAAAAGAAGGGGAGAAATCAAATACCATCATGGAAGTATCGAATAGAGAAAAACATAAAGCAATTAAGACAAGAAGTGTCACCGTTATAAGACTATAGAAGAGGGATTAGATCAACAAAAATACTAAGAAAGATAGATGCGATAAAAGCAGTGAGCAGTATTAGAACAGACCAGGATCTATCACACACTATTGCAAATAATAAATTAAAAATTTCAGCACAGGCAGAAAAACTTAGAAGATACACAGATAAATATAAAGGAAAAGTACAAAATAGGCGATTTAGTGATGACCCAAAAAAGTTTTATAGAGAATTGGGAAGCAAGGTAAAAGGAATTGAAAGACCACCAAAAAAAAGAAGAAACAGATGCATTTTGGAGGAGTATCTATGAAGATCCTGTGGAACACAACAAAGATGGTAAATGGATAAAAGAAATAAAAGAAAGAATAAGAAGTTTAAATGTACAGGATATGAAATGGGATGAAGTAACAGCCAGAAGGATTGAAACAAAGTTAAGAAAACCCTCTAACTGGAAAACCCCAGGCCCAGATGTAGCACTTAACCTTTGGTTAAAAGTATTAACATCTTTGCATGAAGACCTAACCACGAGTAAGAACTATTTATATGCACACCCCGAACAGACACCAATCTAGCTAACAACAGGTAAAACAATGTCCTACTTAAGAGTGAACCTGCAAGCTACCCCCAAAATTATAGACCAATAACTTGCCTTCCCATGACGTATAAACTATACATGGGAATTGATGCAGACAGAGTTTACAGTCATTTAGAAGAAAACTCAATTATGGCAGAAGAACAAAAGGGCAATAAAAGAAAGTCATATGGAACAAAGGATTATTTGTTGTTAAATAAAAACATAGTGGAGAACTGTAAAAAGGGAAAGAATCTAAGTATGGCATGGATTGACTACAAAAAAGCATTTGATAGTATCGCACATTCATGGAAAAAAGAGTGCTTAAAAATGTATAAGATACATCCTACACTGATTGACCACATTAAAGTGACCATGAAAGAATGGCGGACCACTTTGCAATTAAGCCATGATAAAGGACAAATTATTATCCCAGGGATAAAAATTCCAAGGGGGATATTCCAGGATGACTCTCTGTTACTGCTGCTTTTCTGCCTTGTACTTAACTCATTAAGCTGTTTACTTAACAGCTTTGGTCATGGCTATAATTTGTCTCCTAGAAAACAGCAAAGTCTAAATGCTTTTCATCTTCTCTTTGTTGATGATTTAAAACTGTATAGCTCATCAGATGAGGAACTGAAAGCACAGCTGCAGGTTGTCAAAACTTTTTCAGATGATATTAGAATGTCATTTGGCCTTGATAAATGTGCAAAAGCAACCTTTAAAGCAAGAGAACTGCAGCACCAGGAAAACATCAGTTTGGGACAAGAATGTGATATAAAAGAACTTGAACAAGAGGAAGTGAACAAATACTTGGGAATTGAGGAAGAATTAGCAATAAAACATGAACAAATGTGAGTAAAACTTAGTAAGGAACATTTTAGAAGACTTAAATTAATCCTGAAAACAGCATTGACATCTAGGAACAAAATCCATCCTATAAACCAATTTGCTCTTCCTGTCCTAACTTACAGTTTTGGCAGTGGCGGCTGGTGACTTTAAATCAAAGGGGGGCTGCAGGAGATAGCCGAATGGGTGGGGTCAATGGGAAGGGGGTGTGGGTAACTAGAAAGGGGAGGAGCTATGCTCAAAACCACAAAACTAAACTTTAATTAAATATGCTGCCCTGGGTGCCAAACCCTCATTATGAGAGTCCAATCAAGACAAATGAAGTATAAAAGAATACAAATATTTCAATGCATTGGCAGCTTGACAGCTTACTTAATATCTAGATGGAAACAAAAAGGTTGAGAGGCATGAAAAAATAAATTACTTTTTAAATACATTACTGGAATGCCAGTCAAAATCAAGTATAAGAAAAACAAGCAGCACTCAACTCAAACCGCTTCTCCTTGCACTGCAGTTCTAATTATAATTTATATTCAGCTTTATTAAAGTACCAAGTAACATGCTGAAAGTAGCAATCTCTGTGATGCCCCCACTTGTAAAAATGTTTCTTATCCAAAAAAGACCTGCTGCCTGACAACTATCTACTTGTTTCATGGGGAAAACATGATCAAAGTAAAAAATGAAAAGCAAACAAGCTCAAGATGCATTGCTTAAAGGATTACTGTACAGGTTATGGACCACGCATGAATGGCATTCTGTTTAGTTTATGGGTAAAGCCCTCAGAGATCACTGGAAGTCTCCAACAAGTGTAATGAGCTTCTTAAAATAATGTAATCCTGTCCTTTATTACAAATACTGTCATATGCATTTCAATACCCAACGCTTATACATTATCTAGTTAAGTATTCTCTGCATGGCAACAACAGAAAGGCTTCAATGTTGGCAGGCTTATTAAAGCTTACTTGCATGTTAAGATCTCAGACAAGCTTACCTGATGGTCTTTAAAGCTACTTAAAACACAGAGCAACAGGCACTTTGAGTAATAAGCATAAATCAACAGTACAAAAATATGACAGAAACCAGACCATTCTGCAAAATCAAGAACAGATGAAAAGCCACTGCAGTACTCTACCTTGGATTGGGGGGATACCCTGCACGTTTACACTGCATAACTGCTCCTTGCCTTGCTTGGACACCTCCAGAGTGACTACATGGGGGAGCGGGGTGCAACAAGTATGTCACAATTTGAAATGTCTCTGGCTGACTGTGATGGCCCTGACACATTTGTCATACCTCTCACCCTCAGAGCAAAGCCATACATGGAAGTGGGATAAAGGCCCAAAAATAAGGACAATTTTTAAATATTGCTCTTATAAACTTAGAAAGATAATAGAATAGTAAGTCTTGCATTGGTATGAACTTTCTGAAGGATATGAAATCTGAAACTCAAATGTCTGTCATTATTTTCTAACTTCAGTCTTTTAATGATTTACCACTAATTTGCCAAAAAAAAAAAAAACAATTTTATGAAAAATGGACCAAAAATGTGATGCAAAAGTATAAAATAGCCACACAATACAGCTGGGAACCTGTCAAAGAAGGGGCACTTTTTTAATAATAGTACTGCTAACTTGAGCAGTTGACAAAATAAAAGAATCTACATGCATTTCTGAAATAAAAGTAATATATAACTCTGATTATTACAGTTATTTCTTAATTTTAAACCCTCCATGTTTTCTTCCAAAATTGCTATTTTGCAGAGGGATTATTAGGGGAAGAGCAACATTCTGAGCCAAATTCAGGGACAGTTGAGAGGTTTGGCTATGCCCAATTCTATAAAGCAATTTATTTGCATGTACCTCTCAACCTGTTAATGCAATAAATCTGGACAACGCCAAATATATTGGGGGAACGGTTTACTATCATAAATTCGAAAGTAAAAATAAATAATGTCTTTATTTTCGAATTTATGCATCGAAAATGAACATTTTCGAATAATAGTAAACTCGAAAACAAGGGTGTATTGTCGAAAATGTCGCTTGCGACATTTACGGCGATACACAGCATGCTCACCCTTCCCATAATCACCTACCTATCTAAGCGAACACACAGTTATGCAGGGGGGCTGCGCCCCCCTGCACCCCCCCTGTGGGGGGCTGTGCCCCCCACACCCCCCCTAACTTAATATTCCAACTCCGAGATCGCACTACAGTGAGGAAAGGGATGCATTTCTCTAACCGCACTGTACCGCGATCCCCTCCCATGACCGAAAGTTAGAATTGCGAATGCACACTTCATTCGCAATGCAAACCTTCGCTCATGTCACCTGCCATAATATGAAGTATTCGAACCTCTGATGTTCGAATACTTCATAGCCCTGCAAATGCACGTCGACATAATGATAGCAAACCTTGGGGGAACATATAAACAGTACTAAAATTGCTCTTGTATAAACTGAGACAGTTGATAGAACATGTCTTACTTTAGCATGCATTTTTCTGAAGGTTATGAAGTCTGAAACTTAGTGTGTCATTATTTAGTGACTTAATTCCTAAATGAGAAAACCACAACTATTATGAGGAACAAACCAAAAATAAGAAGCAAAAATCTATTCATTCTGTGAAAATCTGGACAGTTGGGAGGTATAGTTCAGCTGGGGCTGTCTTTGAGTTTGCCGCCCTTCCCACTCACAAAATCATGGTCGAATGGAGCCCTCCCCCCTGCAGCCATTCCAATGATCCATTACTTGGCTATTTCACTCCATTTACCATAAACACTAATGTGCATACTGCTTTACTTCTATAATGATTTGGATTTCATTTGAAAGTTTTATTTTGCATTTTACAGCACAAACACTAAGACATCTGCTAAACAAAGCAACGCAGTCTCATAATGAAAACAGGCTTAACATTTAAAAACTTCTCTGCCCTTGAAACTCACATTCAGTGAAACAGCATTGAAACCCACATTCAAAGAAAATACATTTTGCCAGTGGCAGATAAAGATTAACTTTGGGCTGTTTTCAAATCATAGGCCCCTTGCACATGAAACATACATGTGCTCTTTGATACACCTTCCTGATTCTACTAAATTATATTCCTTGTACAATATAGTACAGTTGTTAGACGGTATTTTAAATTTATTGTTTTGAACATTTTTCCAGTAAACAATGAAACAAAATGCATGCACCAATGACAAAACTACCCAATTCAGAACATTTCCATCATAAAAGTCTACTCAACCTTCTACAGTCCACCAGTATCAGTAAATATGCACAATCTCTAAAGTAGTAAAAGTCATATAAATAATTCCACATTAAAAAAAATTGTAACAATGAAGAGGTTGCTGCTAGCAAACAACTTTATATGTCACTGTTTATTCATCTACAAATAAAGTGCCTGTTGCCCTTGAGGAATAAATTGCCTATGTTGCATGCATTAAAAAAAAATGATAAGCTAGTAATATAGCAATAGGGACTGTACGGCAAACTGATAACAGGTTCAGGTTCATAGTTACTACTCTAGGTATCTTTGCCAGAAAGGACTGCAGCATCCACCCACTTTACAACACAGTACAGTATTGCATCTATCTACTGTGGGAGTAGAACCCACAGCCTTCTGCATCAAAAGCAAGTGCACTACCTGTTGTGCTATTAATGCAAGCAAACTTAGAATAAGCAGCACTAAAGTTTTGTTTCCCTGCAGCTCTCAGCTCCTTGTAAAATCTACTCGACACGCAGTTGTATCTTTGAACTTTCCAGCACAAGAAATCTGGAAAAAGCCGAAATTTATTGGGGGGTGGGGGACAAAAGCCCAAAAACCAGGGACACATTTTAAACATTGCTTGTATAATGTTGGAAAGTTGCTAGAATAAAATGCTGTGTTACCACCATACATTTCACTGCCACGTCTTTAACCCAGGGGACCCTGTGCAAAACAGTCAGAGAAACATACCACTATGCCAAATCAGCTGTTTTGTAAAAGAGAGGAAGACAAACTTTAATGGCTACCATTTACTGAATTCAGTTCTCAGCATAGCTGTTAACCTCTTGGCACAAAACACCTGAACAAAGCCAATAATGGAGGGAATACAGCCCCCAAACATATTCAGTGAATTCATAGGTTAGTATTAAGCTAACTGCCCTTGCGAGCCATTTTAAGCATAGCCAATTATCCCTTGTGAGACTCAAACCCTGCACCTTGTGTTTGTAAGGCAAACACCTTAACTATTAGGCCACCCTCTCAACCTCTTAGCAAAAAACATGTGGACAAAGCCAGTAATGGGGGGGTGGGGATACAGACCCCAAACATTCAATGAATACAGTTCCCACCATAGATAACTCTCAACCTTAGCACAAAATACATGGACAAAGCCAATAATGGAGGAATACAGTCCCAAAAATAGGGACAAATTTCAAATATCCATGTTAAAAACTTAGACAACTGCTAGAACAATTTTACACAGAAGGCACCCCAGCCAAGAATCAAACCAGTGAACTTGTAGCTGTTAGGAAGCAATGCTACCAGTGCACCACTACACTACAGACTTTGCAAGGAAAAATGTAGATACAGAAACCACAGATTTTATGAGGAACAGAACAAATATGAGGCAAAAATCTGCAATTTTTTTTTTTTTTTTAGAAATGGTGGTGGAGAGGGAATTCATGTCCTTGCCACCTGCATCCAAGGTACAGGGTTCAAGCCTGAGTATCTCTATCCACAACCATTTTCTCTCTCTAGCCACCAGTATATAGTAACTGGGGCATTTTACATACACACATATGTCTCAACAAACGTCGTCACTGCACTGGTTGCACTTGCAGCAATGATTGCTGGGTACCTATGTTTCTCTATCCGGACTGCTGATAAAGGCAGTTTGAAGTCTTCAAATGCCTCTGCGCAGAGGAGTCAGGACTTTTTCTTTTTTTTTTTTTTTTTTCAGTTTTGTTTTTTAGTTTTAAAGATTTTTTTGTGTGTTTTTGTAGGTGGGAGGGCTGCAGTCCGGCAGTCCAATAGCACGAGCCGCCCCTGAGTTTTGGAGTTACTGATTGGCCCTAAAATGTGTTAGATAGACTAGATATTAAAACAAAAAGGATGCTTCATGCTCACAAAATGATCTATAAAAATCAGTGCATACCAAGATTATATATTCCCCATTCCGAAAGAGGGATGGGTCTCCTAGAAATTGATTACATGTATAGATCTGCAATCGTGGGAAGCCACACATATCTGCTGACTTCACAAGACCCAAATGTAGTGAAAGTTTTGAAACATGAGGAGAATAAATCTAAGATGACTTCCCTACTTAACTTAGCAGAAGCATTTCAGCGTCAAGCAGGAATGGAAATCAATCAAACCAGAAGTAGATAAAAAACAGGCAGCAACTGAATGTGCCAAAAAACAAAAGAAAGAATATAAGGTGAAGGATCAGATGAAAAGGCAAAAAATGTGGAAAATGCATAAATATAGTTGCAAGTATAGAAGACTTGTGGAAGAACCTCATGTTGATCAGGAATGAATGCAGGAATGGTTAAGGAGAGGTGAATACAAACCAATGAATGGGCTACATACATGTTGGTTTACAAAGTCCATTGAACATGTGGAAGAAAAAGACAAATGTATGTTTTGTAAAACCAAATTATAAACAGTTGCACACCTCATTGCTGGTTGTGACATACTAATGGCAGAATGAGTGTGTACTGAAAGACATAATACTGTGGCGAGACTGTTGCACTGGGGATTGTGCATATATTATGGTACTGAAGTGGTTGAAAAACACTGGAAACATGAGTTACAAAGCATCATAGAAAATGATGAAGTTTACATCACATGGGACCATCCATTACCAACAATTGAAAAGATAGATGCTAGAAAACTGGATATAGTAGTCCAAGAAAAGAAGACAAGAGTAGCATTGATCACTGAAATAACCATATGCCGTAACTACAGTGTCCTGCGTACAGAGCGACACAAAGTTATAAAATATCAGGATTTGCAAGCAGAAATGTGAGCAGTGTGGAAAGAGGATACCCAAATAGTACTAATAGTAATAGGAGCAACGGGTCTTATAAAAAAGAATCTACAAGCATATTTAGATATGCTACCAATACATGTATCTCCATACGAATTACAGAAGGAGTCATTGCTGGGCACATTGGGGGTGCTGCAAAGAGCACTTTTGGCTGACATCAAAGAGTGAAACAATACTAATTTCATGAACTTTAATCATACTTTGACTTAGGAATGGGGTCCATCCCTGTCAGGGTATTAGAAACCCAAAGGATTTGAAGAAATTAGAAAAGGCAGATCTGTGCATAAACTTTAATCATACTTAGGAATAGGGTCCATTCCCTTCAGGGTATTAGAAACCCAAAAGATTTGGAGAAATTAAAAAAGGCAAATCTGTGCATACAGTCTACCTTGACTTATCCAAGGCCTTTGACAACATCCCACATTCAGGCATCTTTAATAAACTCACCCAGTTGAATATCAAACCTTATGTCGTCAGGTGGGTTGCTAACTGGATCATCAACAAATCACACAGAGTCAAAGATGGGGAATATACCTCAACCAGCAGTTCTGTCACCAGTGGGGTTCCACAGGGGTCAGTGATGGCACCCCCCTATTGTTTGGAATATACTTCTCAGAACTTCTGACCAAAACAGAGAGGCTGTGGCTGACTAAGTTTGCTGACAACTGCAAATTAGGTGCAATCATTGAATCCCCAAATTATGTCAATATACTTCAAGATGGGCTTACACAAACCAGCAATTGGTGCCAAAGCCTTGGACTCAAACTCAATACAAAAAAATGCATTACCATCCCCTTCGGTAAAATTGATATTCCTGCAAACTATCATATAAATAATAATACCCTAAGTAACAACTCAGTAGAGAGAGACTTGGGAACGCAAGTTGAATGTAGCCTAAACTTTGACCACCATGTGTCCACTGTGGTAAGGAAGACATTCTGTGTCGCACACCTCATTAGCAAAAGCATTGCCGCAAGAGTGAAAGAGTTCATAACACCCCTGTCCACGACCCTCATCAGGCCAGTAGTTGAGTATGGTGCTCTCTTTGGTATGTACATTACCAGGCACCTGCAGTAACTTGAGAGACCTCAGAGATTTCTAACATAGAAAATTCAGCATTTCCAGCACAAGTCATACAGTGACAGACTGAAGTCACTGTCACTGTACTCAGTAGCGTACAGACTACTTAAGGAGATGTGTGCTTGGCCTATAGAGCAATCTCAGATCCAAACCGAATGAAAATGCTGCACATCTGCAAGTCAAATGGGACAAGGGTCACCCCACTCCAGGGACCTTAACCTGGCCTGCAACATAAATAAGACCTGCTGGGGAGACAGATATGTCTCTCAGAAGTTGCCAGTCCTCTGGAATAGGCTACCAGTTCACATCAAACAAGGCCCTCTATGACCCTGTTTAAGCATAGCCTGGATGACTGGATAGGAAACTGTAAATTCCTACTGGGGATTTCACCTATGACCCTCCTAGATATGGGCAGTCATTGCTAAGATCTCAAGTTTAGGCAAGATCCCTTATATTGGGTTTCTCTAGTATTATATTGAGCACACATGGCTAGGCTTATAAAGACCTTTGGGTTAGTAGCCTAGTAACCACCTATGAACCTATGTTCCTTCACATACCTCCTCTTAGTAACACAACATGCCCTAACCCTTGCTGTTTCAAAGCCTACTGTCAACCCCCACCCCAGTTTCACTAGCTAATGCTGCCTCAACACCTTGGCCCATTCCCATCCTCATATGAAGGTGATACAATTCTCACTCTGCACTCTACCAGGAGTGCTCTTTAATACCTAGTTCATTACTTGTAGCTAACTCACCTATGATACAGAAAGATGCATGCCCTGTTCCTGCACTATCAATGTGGTTAAAGTACAGTGTTTACATACAATCTTAAATAACACTTGCAGAAGCTCATGACTACACAAAGTCACACAGGTACCTTAGCTGAGCGCAGATGCAGTTAGCAGGTTAAGGAAACACTATAGCCACCAGCTTTAGGGCATAGAGGTATATAAAGCCCTGAATATGCTACAGGTTACCGGAGTTCAAGCAGAAGCTTGGGTGCCTGTAGAAACTGCCCAGGGAAGGAAGGGAGTGAATATCTGTTGTCAGCTTGCCTATCACGGGGGGGGGGGGGTCTGGTTCACTGAAAGGGTGATGCCTAATGGGAGCAGTAGGTACCACCTAGTGAAGTTTGAACCAACTGAGAATGTGTTGTCATGGTGTTTAACACCACTAAAGCTGGGGTAAATTTAGCATGCAGAGATACACTTCCTCTTGAGAGGCAACAGTAGGAGGAGCTACTGTGTGAGGGGGGCTATTCCCAATGAGGAGAAAGTAGGCCACCCACCAGAATGAGCAAGCTGGCCCATTCCATACTACCCAACTCTTGCTGAGCAATAGAAGGGCTGATCAAGATTTCTTGGTAGGAATAAATGACCTGTAGGGTTCTATCCAGCCTGGGAATGGCCAGTTCCCATGTCCCCTGAATCAATGGGCCATCCAAGCATTGGTAGTGGAGCTATCAGGCAAGGTCCCAGGAGTTCACATGTTCATAAATTAGTACTAAGCTAACTGCCTTTGGGGACCATTTTAAGCCTAGCCATTTAACCCATGTGAGAATCAAGCCCCGCACCTTGTGTCTGTAAGGTAAATACCTTAATCATTATGCTAACCTCCCAAAAAAAAAGAAATATAAGAAAAACAATAGTCTTATAGGCAGTGAACTTACAGCGCCTTCATGACTTAAAAAGAAAAGCAGAACTGAGTCTAGAGTGAGAATACATAGGTAAGATAATTTGGATGTATGGGGGTGCAAAATGCTTCTTTTAAATTTGTACATAGGATTATAGCATCATAGGAAGTTACTAGGCTAATGGCTCTAGAGCCTTCTAAAACCTAGCCATTCATGCCACAATTTTACCAGTTATCAATGCCCACAGCCTATAATGGCTTTGGAATATGCCTGTGCCTTAGGACATCTACAAACTGCACCTGAGCATAAGGGCCACAGGTGAAAAGCCTATGGTGAATTTGTGATTTCCCATCTACTGGTCCAAACTGCATTTGACTGTTCTTAGGGAAGAGTTATGTTTCACATGAATGTTTTCACAAATTCTCATTCCCTTCATGTTCATATGTTTCGAGATTACATGTACTCATGCTAATGAATTTAGTGCAGAAATGTAAGGGCATTGTGTTTAGAGCTGCTGTATTTGTACATAACACTGTAAAACATGCTGGAATGTAGATTCTGAGAATACTCATTTGTACTGAATTTCTTCTTAGGTAGGAGACCACACTCTGATGGATGACAATGTGGAAAACCCTATAGAAGACTTAATTTGCCATCTTGAATTGGAAGGTCAATTAAATTTAATTATTTTTTATTGCATCCTTTTGGTCCAGTATGTAGATGTTTACCTCAGATATTCATTTTGTGTCTTTCTTCTTTTCCTGGTTAGGGGTCACCACAGTGGAACTCCAGTCCGCTAATGATTGGCAGTAGATTTTTACGTGCCAAGTTGCCGGCCCTGACGCACAACCTTCAATGAGGTATGCCCATTCACGCATGTCTCCACACAGAAGGCGCTCTAGCTGAGAATCGAACAGGACAACGTCTTACTGTGAGGCGACAATGCTACTGCAGCACCACCACCGCAGTGTACCTCAGATATTCATAATTGTGGAAATACTCTTTATCACCCTACTTGCACCTCTTTACACTTTAGTGGAGTCTCTATTACCCTGACATTTTCTGCTTGTGGGATTTGTCCCATTACTCATAAATTTCTCTGCAGTACCTCAATACTGGATTGGTCAGCAAAATAAAAATAGGTGAGATTTAGGGTACCCTGTTAGCCAGTAGAGCTGCTATATCTCATGGTTCAGGATTTTCTGTTTTAGACTAATGCCCCCCCCCCCCCTTCAGAGTTATACACTTGAACTGATGTAATATGTGCCTGCTATCACTTGTGGCATTTGCCATAGTCTATATGGTTCTTCTCCATTTTTGCAGGTGTGTGAATAGCCATTGGTGGGGCTGAACCTCTCAGGGCTGTTCCCTTTCCCATCCCAGAGACAAGAGAGGTGATATTCTGTCACTCAGTCCTAATCCTCAGCTGTCTTCTGTTACTATAAACTAGGTGAGCTATGTCATGTGATATTTAGGAGTTCTCTGACTGCACCTTGAGACTAATCATTCCTTCTCATCTTAAGTATTAGTTTGATTACTGAACTCTTTCATTTATTCATTCATTATGCATGTTGTCTACATACGTCAACTGCTTTATCATCTCTTGTCCTGCTCTCTTTGATATTTTCCCAGACTGGTGGTTATTTACACATTTGTGCTAATTGTTAAAACAATGTCTTTGGCAATGTGTTGGTATTACTGTATTCCTATACTGTAGTTATGCATGTGTTTTACTTGAGCATTTCAGAATAGGACCTCCCTGTAAACGGGTCTGACCATGCTGGATAACCCTGAGTCAGAGCCACCACATCTCCTTGACCCTACATAGCTTGGACAACACTTGTCCAGAAGAAACCGCCCCAAACTGACAGGTTAAATGCACAACTGCTAGATACGTATGTACTCAGGTCTATACAGTTTGTTGCAAAAAATGCCTGTAGAAAAGTCAGTTATTTATTTATTTATTTATTTATTTATTTTTTGTTTGTTTGTTTGCACAGGGGAAGTACCCTTGCTCTCCCGCATTCCTTACTTCATTATTCTCATTCCAATATCATTGTGCCTTGAAGAAAAAGGGGTCAGTAATAAACATAAAAAAGTCATCTCACTCTGTGGATGGGATCAGTGTTTCTCCACAGGGAATGAACGTATTTATTAATTAATTTATTCATTTTTTTACATTTGGTTATTCAGAAAGTCCATCTGTGTATAAAACCCATTTCTAGTGCAGGTCCAGGGACCAAAGCTCCACACAACACATTTGTAAGATATACATACCATTTATAGTGTTAGAAACAAATGTACAGTTGATTAATTTTTAAAATACATACTGAGTACAAATAATACACAGTTTACAAAGAAATACAAAGATACCATGGCTGTGAGACAGATAAAACAGGGAAACATACTGACACCCTTTGTGAGTCTGTCTAATTTGCCAAGTGTCACAGTTAGCCTAAGAAAGTTGTATCCATGAACCACAAGTTGCTTTACAGACTTCACCTGTATCAGCTTTTACCATCTATTATACTAAATGAATCCACCTGTCAAATGCCCTGTGTATGAAAAAGTATTTTCATGTATCAGTATTAAACTATCTTCTCTTAACCACTAACCACACCCTCCTCCTGCTTTTTCTGTCCTTCCTTCCAGGTTAAACTGTCACATTTTTCTCTTAATGCTTTATATATCTGTATCAAATCTCAGTGCTTCTCTTTCTACTGAAAAAATTCAGTTCCCTGATATCTCCTCATGTGTCAAACCCTCTATTCATCATGTATTAACCTACATTTGTGCCATTTCCAGAACTGTATTATTCCTTTTCCCATAATATAGCCCTTATAGGTTCATAGGTTCATAGGTTCATACTAGGCTATCTGCCCTAGGGCATTTATAAGCCTAGCCAAAGTGTGCGTGGCTTTCACCACCCCTTAGGATGAGAATACTATACCCATTAGTTTGCTGTGCCTCTGTCCAGCAGTGACACAGAGATGATTCCCGGGGTAAACCTACAATCTCCCATCCACTCGTCAAGATTTCTCTTGAACAGAGTCAGTGAGGGGCTCTGCCTCACATGGACCGGGATTCTGTTCCATAGTGTAGGGAGTCTCTGGGTGATGAATCTGTCCCTCCAGCATGTCCTATTTATATCCGTGTTGAGGTTTAAGTCTCTTGCTCTCGTGGCTCTGGTGGATTTGGATTTTTTGAGGTGGAGCATGTCCATTAATTCCGGGTTGGACATGGCCTTGTATGTCAGGCACAGATCACCTCTGAGCAGATGGTATGCGACTGAATAGAGCTGGAGTTTCTTCAGTCGGGCAGCGTATGACATATGTTTGAGCCCCTTTATCCTTTTGGTGAGGAACTTTTGGGGTCTTTCCAACTGCTGCAGGTGTCGGGTAAGGTACATTCCGAATGGGGCGTTTTACTCAATCATTGGTCTGATAAGTGAAGAGTACAGGGGTACAATGACCTCTCCTGATCTGGATGTGAATCCCTTCATGATCAGGTGGGCAATGTAGAAGGTCTTCCTAACCACTTTGGCAATGTGAGTGTCAAAAGAGAGGTTACGGTCAACTTGGGTCCCCAGGTCCCTGATAACTTCTTCCGTGTTTAATGGATTACCACTTTTGTGGTAATTAGGGGTTACCTTGTTTTTCCCAAAGGGTATGACTATAGATTTTTTGGAATTTAGCTTAAGGCCATGGCTCTGGCACCAGTTATCCATTTCTATGAGACCTCTCTGGAGGATGTCTGTGTCTGATGGAGTGTCAATTATGGTGCCCAGTTTGCAGTCATCTGCAAATTTTGTCAGCCACAATCCCCCTATGTTTGCCTGCACTTCAGAAAAATAAATGCCGAACAAGAGGGGGCCCAGGACTGAGCCCTGTAGTTTTGTGTGTGTATGTGTTTGTGGCAGACAGTGCATATTGCTAAATGGGCATAACTTAGTTTGGCAGTGTTTGGGGGCCATCTTAGAAAACTGCTAACAATTATTTTGTGAGAGAGGAAAATTTCCTGCAGTTCTGGGATTTCAAATTATTGTTGGCCTAGTATCAAGTTGATTCTTTTTTCTCTCTCTCTCTTTTTTTTTTTTTGCTCAACTTGTAGGCCTTGTTCTTCTTTTGTCTGGAGTGCTGTGACACAGAAATAATTCCAGCACATGTATCACATTTCAAACTCAACCCCAGAATAGATAAAGCACACATAACAAAGAAAATGAGATTATTTGTAAAACGGGAATTTATATCTAAGAAGAAAGCAACACAATTGTGAGGTTAGCTTTGTAATGAGACAATTAACCTGAAGGGTATAGTGACTCGGAGTGGAAGTTGCTCACATGATTAATAAAGGGATCAAAACATTATGCTGTGTATGAATGTGAAAAAAAAGAAATGGAGAAATTTAGTAGCACTATCTTTGAATATCTGATTTTGAAGTACTTTTTTAGGGCAAGGAATTAAGTAGCCAGTCTGCAGAGGCACGTTAAGTGAATAAATTACCTAAAATTAAACCTGGGCTAATAACTGTATTAAAGGACATCTCCACCCTCTCCACCCAGAATACGATCTTTAAATTTATTGTATTCATTTATATGTTAGCTATGTAGGTAGACTGATCTGAGCACCCTCTTGAGCTATAACCTTTGCCAAAGGCAATTGTTGCAATAAAAAAAAGTAGTGATGTTATGCAATTGGTATAATACAGTGTGACGTCTCCTCTCTGGGACAGTAATCAAGGAGCCTGAATTCTCACCACTGATACTGGAAAGGGGCATTCACTTGGAACAAAAATGGATACACCCAGTATTTCCAAATGCAGCTCCCGGCATCAAGCACAATTTCCCTTAAGAACACACAGGGAACACACTCAGTCAGGGGTCTGGTTTTCTCTCTCTCTCCAGATCTCCAATAACACTCCTCACTGGCACAGGTATAGAGTTGAGCCCTCAGCAGTGTCCAAGCCAAGTCCTCCACCAATCTCTATGTGAAACCAATGCTTTGTGTCCCATCTCCAAGCAGCTGACACATACACTCTTTGAGATTTGATTTTCACACACACACACACACACACACACACACACACACACACACACACACACACACACACATACACACACTCACACACAAGAGTGGCACAGATTTACTAGCTATGCCCCCTTCTGCTCAGACTATAAGTTAGTTACACTGCCACTAGACATGTCAAAGCCAGCTACTCTAAAGCTCTTGCAAGGGTACCCAATTATACTGAGTGAAATTATTATTAATACAAATGGTAGTGCTTGACCGATGCAGTAAGACTTTCAGGAGTGGCCATAGAGTCACCATATAGATAATAAGTATTCTCAAAGGTTAAACTACTTTCTAGAGGACCAGCCACAATGAAAAGTTTAAATATATTTACTAATAAGTAATAAAAACATGAAAATACTAAATATCTATTTATAATAAACACCAGAGTTTTAGACATAGGAAATATTAAAATAACACAGATGAATAGATTCACACAGATAAAGAAAAACAGTTCTTAACTAATCTCACTATATTTTCCTGACCAATGTAAATAATTTTTTTGTCAGGATCCAAAAACAGACTGCACTGAGACTTCAGTCTCACCTAGTATTAAAATATCATTTTTGTGATGGATTACAGAATGATATCACATACATCTGGTCATCTGACTTCTGGTTCCCATGCTAACCCCTTTGGCTAGAAGCTGTCAGGATTTAGCACATATGTGTGTTACAACACATATCTCGAGCTTTGCTCAAGTTTATTGCAGCATCTGGAAGCTGTAAAACAATTTTAACACCTGCTCTTCCTAAAGAGATTAACAAACAATATTTCTTACAGACATTGTGTCTCTGGCTTCATTCAAAACTGTGAGATAACATCTTTATGGCCTAGCCCCAGTAATTTAATTTCTGAACATTTTCCAAAGTTAGCTGCAGTTGTACTGTGATTAACCTCTTCTCTTCCAGTATCCTTTGTTGCAATATATACATTTCAACAGTTACTATAATGCATGTACCCCCTCAGTGTATCTAGTAGCATAATACACTACCACCACAATATACTTTTTCCCTGTGTAACTTGGGGTAATCAGAGGACCCACAATATCCATAGCTACACTCTGAAATGGCTCTTTAATCACAGGCAAAGGCATCAAAGGAGCTTTGAGCTTGTCTCCTGCCTTGCCTACTTTTGGCACTGCTTACAGGTCCTACAGTACCCGGTTACATCCCTTCAGTCCCAGGCCAATAAAAGTTCTGCATGATACATCTCTTGGTATGCTTTGTGCCCATATGACCTGCAAAAAGGGTTGGGAGGGTGGCCTAATGGTTAAGTTGTTTGCCTTATAAACACAAGGTGCAGGGTTTGAGTCTCACAAGGGATAATTGGCTAGGCTTAAAATGGCTCACAAGGGCAGTTAGCCTAGTACTAATCTATGAACCTATGAACCTAAAATGAATGTCATGGGCCATGGCTAGAAGTGCCAGGCTGTAGGCACTACCAACTGCTAAATTACCTCACCCTCTAGTCCTCCCTCAAGGGTCCACTCTCTATACAGTAACCCTTTGATGTTCTTCATGTTTCACTGTTGCAGTCCTCACATATGGGTTATCCGGCTCCCTGTAGTCCTCAGTCAGCCCGAATACCGAGTCCTTGGTATATGACGTTGGCTGCTGCTGGTTGTTAAACTGATGTCAGAACATCAGGTATAAAGGGAGGCAGCTGATGCCATTTCCTTAGTCTTTCTTGCCGCGGAGCCTGAAGCAGATGCAATTCGCACTAGTGCCGGTCGGCCATTTACCTTCATTTTGCTTTCTGACTACCAAGTTAAAGACGCCTTCAGATAAGTACCCCGTTGGGGATCCTCTTTTCTTACTTTAACGAATGTCAGATAAAGTTAATAACTGTCTTGCCTGTGGAAAACAGATTCCGCACCATGATTTCCATTCCTATTGTATAACTTGTTTGGGCCTTGAGCATGATGTCCCTAACTGCAATCTCTGTGCTTCCTTTAACCTGCGTACCATACACTGTAGAGCTAAGATTTTGTATAAGCATTTCAGAATCTGGCCTAGGTTCATCTGTATGGCATCTTCTGGTCTCCCGACTTCGATATACCTAGGAAATGCAAAGACAAGGACCACAACAGGCCTAGGGTTAAATCTACTGACAATGCATCGGTGAAATTGGTCATCAGCACAGCGGTAGTCAGTGAGGCACTTTCGCAGCCCCTGCAGTCCACGGATTTTTAGCCGCAAGCCTCTGCTGAGACCTTTACGGAGTCCTCCATGCCAGAGGCTGCAATTTTGTCTTCAGACCCTCTGCTTGTCGCCGCCTCAGATGGGTCCAGAGCCGCTTTGCGGGCACTGGCTTCTGACACCTCTTCTTTTCGACATGAGACCAGAACCAGACTGACTACTTTAGTTCAGACTTCTACAGTTGCTAGGCCTCCCGAGTCCCTCCAGATTGCTAGTAAACCTTCCAGCTGCAAACCTGCTCACAAGCAGGCATTGGCCTCACCTCCTGTGCCTCAGTCCCAGTTGGTAAAGATGGATGGTGATCTTCTTTCTCTGATTAGGGGCTCTCATCCCCCCCTTCAAAGAGGGCTAGGGAATTATCTCCTGATGTTTTGTCTGTCTCAGATTCAAAGAATTCCAGTATGTCTGCTGGTGAAGAAGGAAATTCTCAACTTTTTTCTGGCTTTGAGGATTCTGATGCTGGGGACTCTATCCCTTCTGCCTCCCCTCCAGAAGATTTTTCATTTGGGGATACCTTGAATACTCTTAGGGAGCATTTTAAATGGGCATGTCAGGATTTTCCACAGTCTAAGAAAAGAATCAGGGAATATTTGGATTTGCCACAGCATAATCATCTGGCTATACCTCCAGTTTTGGAAGTTATGGATGATGTTTTCATGGAAAATTCTTTAACTCTTAATTCTGTTTCTCCTGCCCCCAGAAAACCGGATAGGTATTGTAGGGTTCCTGAATCTCATCAATTCCCTTTTAAAAACCCTACTGCTGATCCAGCAATTATTTCTCAAGGCCCCAAGTGTGTTAAGGCTACTATTGCTAAAAATCCTGTGCCTTCTGATAAGGAGTCTAGGGCCTTGGACAGGTGGGGTAAAAAAGTCTATATCTCTGCAACTCTTGCCATTAGATCTGTGAATTGTCTTTTTCACATGCTTAAGTATCAGCAGCATACTTTGGAGGCTATTAAGGCTAAGCTTGGAGATAGTCCTTCCATGACTGAGAACAAAGATTTACAAGAATTACTGAATTCTGCCACTTTAGTCAATAAGCATTCACTTCATTGTAGTTTTGACACTTAGGAGGCTTCCTGCAGTGCAGCGGCCACTGGTTCTGTAATTAGAAGGCATGCTTGGCTCAGGGAGCAGCCTCTTTCTGAACCTGTTAAATCTAAATTGCTGGATGTTCCTTTGCACAAGGACAATCTTTTTGGTAATAAGACTGAGGAGGTACTGAAGAAGTTGGAGGATAAGGCAAAATCTATGCAAGCTGTAAAAGATTTCCTTCAGGTTCAGCCTCCTGGGTTTAGTAGGCATTATCCTTCCAGTAATTGGTCTTTCCCTGATCTTGGCAAGCAGGGTTGCTCTACGCCTAGGAGTTTCAAATCTTCCAGAGGGCAGGCTTCTGCCCCTCAAAGGGCTAAACAATGGCATTCTTCTTCTGCTAAATTGGGGAGTTCTAAGCCAGCTTCCCAAAGCAAACATTCTCAATGACTCCGGCATGCTTGTGCCTACCTCTGTGGACCCTGGGTTTCTTTTGGGGGGAAGGTTAGCCGGGTTCACAGAGGTATGGTCTACCATCTCAGATGACAGATGGGTGCTCAATATAGTAAACCAAGGTTACAAGTTTTACTTTCACACCTTCTCTGCTTTGCAAGGGTACCCAGACATACCCAGAACTCTCAGGGCAGAGGTAGAAACTCAAATTTCTTCTCTACTGACTATGGGGGTTATAGAGCCAGTTTCTGCAAATCAGGCAGGCCTAGGTTTTTATTCAAGACTTTTTCTGGTACCCAAGAAAGGGGGCGCCTGGTGCCCTATTCTGGATCTGTCTATTTTAAACACTTTTCTGGTGATTCCCAAATTCAAGATGTTCACCCTTCAACAGTTACTACCCATGCTGGGCAAGGATTCATGGCTGGTAACTTTGGAACTCAAAGAGGCTTATCTGCACATCCCAGTAAGGGAAAGTTGCAGGCAGTTCCTTCGCTTCAGGGCTGGGGAGCAACACTTTCAATTCTCTGCATTGCCCTTTGGCTTATCTACTGCTCCCATAGTTTTTACAAAGTGCCTGGCTCCAGCCATTGCTTTTTGCAGGCAGAGAAACATTCAAATTTATCCTTACCTGGACAACTGTCTCCTTCAAGGAAACTCCCCAGAACAACTAGAAAAGGATTTGGATTTAGTGAAGAACATTCTCACCTCTTTGGGTTACACTCTCAACGAAAAGACGTCAAAGTTGGTTCCTACAAGGGAGATTGTTTTCCTGGGAGCGAGTCTGAATACAGCCACCCAGATGGTATTCCTCCCTCAACAGAAGCAAGAAGATCTTTTGGCTTACTTCATGAACTTGGCAAGCATGACCCAGCAAGGCAATTCTTGCAAGCACTGGGGTTCATGGCTTCATGTATTTTGATGATTCCATATGCAAGGCTGCATATGAGAAAACTTCAATGGTACATCATGTATCTTTGGTGTCAACTCACACAGGACTTGGACTTGATTCTTCCCCTGATTCCATGTCTACAAATGGAGTTCCTCTGATGGGCGACAGCCTGTTCTCAGAACAAGGATCTGCCTTTCCGCCCACCACCTGCCAGCCAGACTCTCACCACAGACACCTCAGATGTTGCATGGGGGGCTCATCTGGAGGGCAGGGGTATACATGGGACTTGGAGCACCCAGCAGATTCATCTGCACATAAACTTAAAAGAATTGATGGCAGTGCAGCAGGCCTTGCTGGCTTTCAAGGACCTACTCTACCCTGGGACTCTGCTGATCAGAACAGACAATACCACAGTCATGTGGTACATCAACAAGCAAGGGGGGACTCGCTCTTACCCCTTGTGCAGGCAAAGCATGAGACTATGGTCTATAGCAGCATCCATGGGCTTACATCTAATAGTCCAGTATCTTCCAGGGAGGCTAAACTCCTTGGTGGATCATTTGTGCAGGCATGTTCTGGATCCTCATGAGTGTCAACTGAACAAAGACATTTTCCATTGCATCCCTCATCATTGGGGTACTCCACAAGTAGATCTTTTATCCTCTCACACCAGTCATCTCCTTCCAACCTTCTGCACCAGGGAGTTTCACAACAAAGCTTGGAGGGTGGACATGTTGTCCTTCCCATGGACACATCTGATAGCACCACATTGGCCCAGGCAACATTGGTATCCCCTCCTTCGCAGCCTTTCCCAGGCTCAGCCTTGACATCTTCCCCTGGTACCAGATCTGTTGGTTCAGGGGGAGGGGGAAGTTCCTTCATCCTCATCTTCAAACTCTGCATTTAACTTCCTGGCTAATACTTTAAATCTTTCCAAACAGGTGGTTGAAGTTCTTCATGAGGCCAGGAGGCCTAGCACCAGAAAATCCTATGCAGATTAATGAAAGAGATTTTGCTCTTGGATGCTGGCTAAAGGAGAAGACTCTTGTCATCCTTCTCTTTCCCTCATTTTTGACTACCTAGCAGGACTGCTTAATGGTGAACTTTCCTTTTCTTCAATCAAAATTCATGCTTCAGCAATTTCGGCTCATTGTTCTTTTGAGCAACCCATTTTTTCTCACCCCTTGATGAAACAGTTCCTGAGGGGAGCTAGTAATCTTAGACCTCCCAGAAGAGCTCCTACTCCTGATTGGGATCTTAATTTTGTCCTGGAAAAACATAGTCTGCCTCCCTTTGAACCAGCAGCCTCTGCAGGTTTGAAGTTTCTATCCTTTTAGCTATTACTTCAGCTAGAAGGGTATCTGAGCTGCAAGCCTTAATGGCAGTAGAACCTTTCATTATTTTTCACTTAGATCGGGTTTCTCTGAGAACTAATCCCTCTTTATGCCTAAGGTAGTTTTCAGTTTAACCCTTAACCAGTCTATTCACCTGCCTACCTTTTTCAATAACCCCCATAATAAAGGGGAAAGGATTCTGCACTCTCTTGATGTGCATAGACAGCTGAGATTCTACTTAGACAGGACTAAATCCTTTAGAAAATCTAAACAGTTGTTGGTTAGTTTTGCTCCTGGGGCTCAGGGTAAAGCTATTTCAAAATAAACCATCTCCAAAAGGATTGCTCATTGTATTCACTTTTGTTACCTGCAGCATGGGAACGTTCCCCCTCAGGGTATTAGGACCCATTCTACTAGAGCAGCCTCTACCTCTGTAGCCTTTCAGAGAGGTGTGCCTACTAAGGACATTCTAGAGGCAGCTACTTGGTCTTCTGTCCATACTTTCACAAAGCATTACAGTCTACCTTTGCTTTCTTAATACAGGGCTGATTTTGCCTCTGCAGTTTTGCAAGGCCTTCTTACTAACCCTTAATCTGTGATCCTTCCTCCACCCTTTGTCGTTTTCCTGGGCTTTGGGAATCAGCCCATATGTGATGACTGCAACAGTGAAACACGAAGAACATAGTGCAGTTGTGTACACTTACCATCAATGTAGATGTTCGAGTGTATTCACTATTGCAGTCCTGGTTTCCCACCCTCCTTTCCCCCTTTTTTCCTAAGGCACAGGCTATATATATTTTTTATTTTTTGTATGACATGTGTCCAGGGTGCTACCTTCTTGGGTTAGCCTTCTTTTGGGGGCTCCTGACAGTTAAGGCAAGAAAAACTGAGAAAATGGCATCGGCTGTCTCCCTTTATACCTGACGTTCTGATATCAGTTTTACAACCGGCGGCAGCCGACGTCATATACCAAGGGCTCTGGTATTTAGGCCAACTGAGGGCTGCCGGGAGCCATATAACCCACATGTGAGGACTGCAACAGTGAATACACTTGAACATCTACATTTATGGTAAGTGTACACAACTGTACTTTCCAGTATACAGACTCCCCTTTTCCTTGAGAATCAGGTGCCTCCCTAGCTACCTCCCTCAAGCCTCTTAGTGTAGGGTCAAAGAGCTGAGCCTGTCTCAACTCTATCTTAGTAACTCTTCCCAGCTTCCTTTCTACTGGAAGCCTGGTATCCTCTGACAGTGGTGCCTCACTGTCAGCCTGGGTACTACCACTCACCCCTGCCCTTACAGTTACCCTGTCCAAGAGAACATCAGTACCTACCAGCAACTGTGACTTACCTTCAGGCTCACTACTACAGGCTAGCTCTCTCCCTGAAATAGCCATCTGACCAGCCCTGGCTTTAGGTGTGGGGTCTGTCTGGATCTCCCCAGGCTACCAGACCCACACGCCTGTCTCTAAGTCTGACTGAGTGTAACTGCATGCACACAAGGTACTGCATTATCAAAATCCTTCCCTATCAAGACATCTGCAGGGATATCCTCAAACACACCTACATGCTTGCTTCCTTTTCCACTCTTCCAGTCAAGGTGAACCCTGGCCAAAGGAATTTGGAATGAGGTTCCTCCTAATGATCTAACTGGAGTGGACTGCCCAAGCAAGTACTGCTCCTCTTTAACCATTGAAGGCTTCACACTGGTTATATCAGAGGCTGTGTCTCTCTTAGCAGTGGCCTGTTTTCCATCCACTAAGATAGGACATAAACTATGGTGATAGTTTAGCACCCCTGTTGTTTCCAGACAACTTACTACTGACATATTGTTAGTCCCACTTGCTGGCTCCCCCACTTTTTGTTCCCCAACTTGCATCTGTGGACATCTATATGCCACATTTCCCCACTGGTTACATTTAAAAGATTTAACCCTTGATCCTGGCTGTGTACCTGAACTAGTGGCTTCGCCTGTTACTGATGGACTCTGTTGGGGTGATTTAGGCTGCCCACCATGGGTTCCCTTATATCCATGTGAAGCACTGTGTATCCCTTTCCTGTGCAGTGATGCCCTGCTTGCTAAGTAGAGATCCCCTTTTTTCCCCCAGCTCATCTGCAGAGTTACATTCTCAGTCTGCCAACCAGATTCTCATGTCCTCAGACAAAGTACTAAGGGCTTGTTTCCTCACCAAATGTCTTCCAGCCATTCAAAAGTGGTGGCCTCACACACACTGCCCCACCAATGAAAATAAGTGCTTAACTCAGCAATATAATCACACACACTTTCATCTGCCTTGTGTCTATGCTCACAAAACTTTTTTCTGTAAGCTTCAGATGTTAACTCAAAACATTAAAGTAAACATTTTTTACTTTATCATAGTTTAAACAATCAATATCAGACAATTTAGAAACAGCAGTAACAGCTTTATCATGGAGTAATGGGGTCAGAAACTGTACCCAGATCATTGGTCAACATTATACTTTTTTCATACTCTTTCAAATATATGGATAAAACTATTAAAATTATCACCCTCTGTAAATTGTGGAAGAAATTTACTGACCTTTACTGCTTCTGAGGTTCAGTTATTGCCTTCCCCATTACCTCTATGACCCTGGCAAAGAGTCAGCATCTCCTTCTCATTTTGAGGTTGATTCTCATTTTTGTCAGCCTCCAAACACCGTGTTCTCTCATTTCTTCAGCTTCCAAATGCCACAGTCTCTCTGCTGATTCTAATTCCAAACATTTGTCCTCCAATTCAAGTCTGTTTAACTCCAGATGGATTTTTAAGTCATCTGAGGGAAAGGTGAACTGGCCTGTTTCTGAGGGCTTCAAATCCCCATCACCAGACTGGTTATCCTTCTGGTTGCTGGTCTGGGCTACAGCTGCAATTAAGGCTGAAATCATTTCCTCTTTAGGTTGGCACATACCAGTCCTTTGGCTTCACAGACCTTGGCCAACTGGTTCTTTGTCAGCTTTCCATAATCCTTTGCTGACATGTTTGCCTACTTTCCCTGACTAAACTAAAATAGCAAAAAATAAAACTGTTGTGAAATGAAACTGAGTATTTACCTTGTGGCTGCAGAGAGGACACACCTTTAGTGACAACTGTTTACAGTCTAGAGCAGAAGTTCAATTAATATTCACACCACTGCTCAACGATATATGACATCCCCACTCAGGGCCAGTAATCATGGTGCCTGAATCCTCACCACTGACATTGGAGAGGGACATTCACTTGGAGCAAAAATGAATAGATTCAGTATTTCCAGATGTAACTCTCTGCATCAAACACAATTTTCCTTAATAGCATACAGGGAACACACTCAGTCCAGGGCTGGTTTTCCCTGTCTCTCCAGATCTCCAATAAGACTCCCCACTGCCACAGCTATAGAGTTGAGTCCTCCACAGTGTGTCCAAGCCAAGTCCTGCACCACTCTCTCTCTGTGAAACCAGTGTTTCGTGTCCCTGCTCCAAACACGTGTCACACAAACTCTTTGAGATTTGATTTTCACACACACACACACACACACACACACACACACACACACACACACACACACACACACACACACACACCTGGAAAAGACTGGCACAGATTTACTAGCTATGCCCCCTTCTGCCCAGACTATAAGGTAGTTAAACTGCCACCAGACACTCCAAAGCCAGCTACTTTAAGCCTCTTGCAAGGTTAGCCAATTATATCAAGTGATATTAATAGTAATACAAATGGTAGGGTTTGACTGATTCAGGAGTGGCCACAGAGTCACCTAATAGATACAAGCACTCTCAAAGGTTGAACTATTCTCTAAAGGACCAGCCACAATGAAAAGTTTAAATATGTTTAATAATAAATAATAAAAGAACATGAAAATACTAAATATCTATTTACAATAAATACAAGAGTTTTATGCACAGGAAATATTAACATAACACAGATGAACAGATTCACATAGATACAGACATAGAAACAGTACTTAACCAACCTCACTATATTTTTCCTGACTAATCTAAAGAATTATCATTCCCTGGTTCATTTACTAAACCAAGGCAAGATGAAGTAAGTGAGACGTCCTTCCTTGTCAGGTTCCAAAAACAGACTGCACTGAGACTTCAGTCTCACCTAGTATTAAAACATTATTTTAGTGATGGATTACAGAATGACATCACATCTCATCATCTGACTTTGTTTCCCACACTATCCCCATCACTAGAAGATGTCAGGATTTAGCACATATGGGTTTCAATAGATATATCAAGCTTTGCTAAAGTTAATTGCAGCATCTGGAAGCTGTAAAACAATTTAACACTTCTGCTCTTCCTATAGAGACTAACACACCATACTTCTGACAGACATTGCATCTCTGGCTTCATTTAAAACTGTGAGGTAACATTTTTATGGCCTAAGACCAGCAATTTAATTTCAGAACATTTTTCAAAGTTAGCTGCAGCTGGACTGTGATAAACCTCTTCTCTTCCAGTATCCTTTGTTACAATATATACATTTCAGCAGTTACAAAAATACATGTATATGTCCTCCTCTGTCCAGCAGGACACACTTTGATACATTTTTAACGCAATCAACTTTACAAATATATTTTCAACACAAGCATCTGTACAAAGCAGTTTGATATACAAATGACATGTAATACTTTACAAAATTTCAGCCAGCTGTGCTGGCATATGTTACCCATCCACTGTCCCACTTCTCCTGACATAGCTGGCAATACCAAACGTCATTACATACAGCATAAATTGTTGCAATATAGATGAAAAGGCAGACTGAGGACTCTGTTGAGCTACAGCCTTTGCCAAAGGCAATTTTTGCAATAAGAAAATGTAGTGACATTATAAAGCATAAATTGTTGCAACATAAATGAAAAGGCTGCATGTATTGAAATAATAGGTAGACTGATCTGAGGACCCTATTGCGCTACAACCTTTGCCAAAGGGAATTTTTGCAATAAGGAAAAGTAGTAACATTATCCAATTGTTATAATACAGCATAACTTGTTGCAATATAAATGAAAAGGCTGCATGCATTGAAGTAATGCAATGAATACAGCAAGATAGATAACATCAAGTTAATCAGCTTTCTAAAGTGTAACAGTTTCATTCTATAGAGTATATGTTGTGACTTAAAATAGTTCACCTGTTCATTTAACAAACAACTTAATTTATACTATAAATGATATTGGTAAAAGGTTTATTGAATATTGCTAGTTAGAACTCAGTGGTATAATGCTCACTCAGCACACCAGGGTACACCATTTTCACTGTACAGAGTATAAAAGATGGCTTCATACGCATATACATGTTTTGCATCTATACAACAAATTCTGTTCTACATCCAAACAGTATAGTCTTATGAATATTATTACTACCAATGACAGCAGAGTTAATCCTGCACCAAAATATTGGTAAAGTATTAAAAATATACTAAGAAATAATATGACTCACATATGATTCTTGTCTAGCTTCGCCATAGAGCTGCTGTCAAGAACACACACACACACACACACACACACACACACACACACACACACACACACACACACACACACACACACACACACACACACACACACACACACACACACACACACACACACTCAATGGGAGGAGGTCACATTTAGCTTGGGTTGCTTTGCTGAAGCTCTTTTTTTACTTATAGTTAAAATGAAGGCTACCAGCCTCATGGTGCAGAGGGCTAAAGCTCTTGCTGCACTGCAGCTGACCTGTGTTTGATTAGTGGCCCTGGAAGAGCTGTAAGGGGACGATGCAGCTGATGTCAGCTGTCCTATCCTGGGATGAGAGAGGCAGCCTAATGGCTCAATACAATATGTAGCTTATGGGCCTGCCAAGTTCCTTGCTGCATGAGTAGTAAGCCACTCAGTTAGGAGATTGCTGAAGTGACCACACACCTCCTAAGGGCAGTAATTCTGGAGCTGCTAAGGCTGCCACAAGGGAATGGGAGTTAGGGCACACTCCCCACCATGCAGCAGAATGCTGTGCCAGCATTCTTGATTTCTTAACTAGTCCCAGACTAGAGCCAGGCTGAGCTCAAGGTAGGTGGGTCTGCTAAACCTGGTAATTGAGGAAGGGAGCTTTAGGGCAGGTTATCGTCAGCTGCAAGGGCAGGAAAAAAAAAAAACTAAAATAAATGCCAGTCTATCTGAAGTGATGGCTCTTGGTTGTGAGAGATGTCGGAGGAAGTATGTGCAGGATTTACCTGATAATTAGTGTGCTAAAGAGGAGTAATAGATAAGATGCAGGAGTTTAAATATAAAGACAAATAACAGCAGAAAAGCATGACTGTACTGGGCAATCAGTTAGTTATTTTAGGGTGAGAATGGTGTTCAGCCATACTTGGGAATGAAATGAGCCTACAGATTTTGTTGACAATGATTTAAAATGTGTTAGTATTTGGGCTGGAGTTTAGCGATATAATTAGTAAGGCATATTCCTTTGAAAGAGACATCAATCCATAGTTAGGAGTTGTAGCCAACTCCTACAGCAACCTTGCGGCCAGCAACCACCATCTACAGAGCTTATTATATAAGGCTGGAAAGGAAGTAGCTCACCAGGCCTTTTTTCTGTATCATGCACACACATAAACACACACAGGCATGCACACACACAGTCATGCACAAACACACACACACACACACACACACACACACACACACACACACACACACACACACGCACGCACGCACATGCACGCACACACACGCACACACACACACACACACACACACACACACACACACACACACACACACACACACACACACACACACCCTACAAACAGTTAAAAATTCACCAACTTGCTTACTACATGTCATTGGAAGGTGGAAGGAAACTGCAGCATCCAGAGAAAACCCATGTAAATAATATGCGGACATGCAGACTTGGCACAGAAGACCATCTAGCTAGGAACCAAAATAGGTAACTGCTATGAGATGTCTGTGTTACTACCCAAGGAGTAAGTATGCTTATTGGCAGTGCTTTGCTTGATTCAAGTATGAGATTTTATATCTCGCCTTTATCTGATTTAACAACCTATTGATCTTGCTCTCTAAATAACATTTGAAAGACAGAAGCTCAAGTCATAGAACAAGATATATATAGACATGGACTTGTTGGATAAGGATGTTGAGAAAGTCTTGTAATATTTCTGATGTTTTGTTTTTGAGAATTTCCAAACAACATGCTGGCAGTTTTGAGTACTGCTATTAATTTATTATATTTTGTCATTTTCCATGTGTTGTCAAAATCATTTTGCATTTTTGATGAGTTTTCAACTGTTACCAGGTGTGAGGAGTGGCATATCATCTGCATACATAGTTAGAGGGAAAGGAAAGATAAATGTGGCTATGATTTTAATAAATAAAGAGAATAACATGAGATTCAGCACAGATGCCTGAGGAATCACAGGTGTGAAATACCATAGTCAGACAAAGTGATATCTATGAGGACATTGAAAATGCTCTGTCTGACAGGTTGTGTTTGAGACATAATAAAGATCAATCTGATGTTGCTGTCTTCATTTGCTCTTCAATCTATTGTGTTTTGGATCTGAGCATCGGATCTGACTCAGCCACTTGCCAAATGTTCAGCTCAGACATCCAACCCCTCCCCTACCTATAATGCTGCTCTCCTGCAAATCCCTCTAATCTGTTTTGCCATGCTTTGCTTAGCATTGAGCATATAGCACTCTGAGCTTCTCTGGGTTTATTCTGTGAGTTTAGCGAAACTTGTTTTTCTCTATTATTATTCCTAACTGTTCCCACCAGGCATCGACTTTTAGAAGCCAGAGAATTCATATTCTACCTGGCTTCAACCTTGGGCATTTCTATCAACCTGAAAAAGTCTCATCTTCAATGGGTCCAAGTCGTAGACATCATCCCAGCCCTTCTGGACACCATTCATTCTCTAGATCTTCTTCCTCTGGACAGAATCTCCACCTTGAGGGCTCATGTCAAACAGATGAATGATATGCCCCACCCCCAGCAAGTCTTCTCCAAAGGCTCTGGGGTCCATGGCGGCCATGATCAGCCTGGTACCATTGACTCACCTTCACATAGGTTCATAAGTGTGTACTAGGCTAATGGCCCTGGAGCCTATATAAGCCTAGCCCAAGAAGATTCCCTGGCATGAGAGTAATTCAATGGACCTTAGCAGTGCAATGGTCTCTTCTGCTCTACTCATTAAATTACCCAATCAGGATTTCACATGTATGCAAACAGTCTCTCCTATGGTGGAGCCAATCCAAGGATCTTCTCCAGAGCTGCCCATTCATCCTATCCCTCCAACGTCCACTGTGACCATGGACATGTCCCAGTTCGGGTGGGGGCATTATCTGGGACAAACTGTCCAAGGCATGTGGTCCCCCCTAGAGATTAATCTGCATATAAATGTTCTGAAGATACAGTGGTGCTTATTGCGTTGAAAGCCCTTCATTCCTCTCTTCTAATAGGAACTATTGCTATTCAGACAGACAACATGTCAGTGGTCTGGTAAATCAACAAGCAAGGAGGAACCCTTACCCCTTGAGTCGAGAAGCCATGACGTTGTGGCAATGGGTTATTTCTTCCAACTGCTTTTTCATACGAGTGCACATTCCAGGGAAGTCAAACATCCTGGAGGACATGCTCAGCAGAACCATTCTGATGTCTCACAAGTGGTCTCACAATCCGTCAGTGGCAAATATGATCTTCCAAAGATGGGGTCAACCTGGCTGCAATCTTTTTGTGTTTCCCTCCAACAACAAGTGCAGCAAGTTCTTTGTCTTAATCCCTCCTCAGGGATAGTCACTGAGAGATGCTCTAGTCCATGCTTGGGCCCCTGGTCTGCTCTATGCCTATCCCCCTCTTCTGCTCATTCCCAAATTTCGGCAAAACGCTCAGAGGTTGAAGTGCCAAGTGATTCTCATTGCTCCCTTTTGGCCCAGACCAGTCTAGTTCCTCTTCCTTTGGTCTCACCTAGTTTGTCCACCTTGGACTCCTCTCCAAATTTGTTGGCCCATCCCTCAGGACACTCCCATCTGGATCTTCTGAATCTGAAACTAACTGCTTGGTTACTCCACTTCCAATGATGTCTAGAACTCCTGGGCTTTCTTCTATAAAAGTTTTGATTGCATCACACAAACCATCCACATTGAGGTTATACAATAGTAAGTGGAAGAAATTCTCCATCTGGGCTCATCAGAACACTCTAGATCCTTTTACAGCCCCGGTTCCTGCTGTGTTGGACTTCCAGGCATATATTTTTCATAATGGGGCTATTTTTTAATGGTGAAAGTGCAACTGGCGTCCATTTCCAATTTTCATATGGGGAAAAATTCTACCTATCTAGCTTTATATAAACTGTGCAAGGCCTTCTTAAAAGGCACCTTTCTCCTTCGTCCTCCTATTAAGAAACCTGCTCTTTCCTGGGATCTCACCTTGGTTTTACAAGCTCTAGTCTTGTCCCCCTTTGAACCTTCAGCTAAGGTAGATTTAAAATTTCTGACCTGGAAAACCATCTTCTTGGTGACTATTACTTCATCCAAAAGAGTATCTGAATTACAGGCTTTGTCTTGCAAGCCTCCATATTTGATTTTTCACAAGGACAGAGTTACTTTACGTACTAACCCTTCCTTTCTGCCCAAGGTTGCTTCTGAAGCTAACATAAACCAAGTGATCAATCTGCCTTTATTCTTCCTTAGTTTTCAAAACAGAGGAGAGTATTTGCTTCATACATTGGAAGTACATAGACAACTTAATTTCTGTTTGGATAGAACCAAAACTATGAAGAAATCTGACCAACTTTTCATTTCCTTTTCCAAGTCCAGGTTGGGTAAACCAGTTCCCAAGGTTACCCTGGCTCACTGGAGTACTAATTGCATTAAACTTGCTTATTCTACAAATGGCATCCCCTTACCATGTCGCATTAAGGCTCATTATACTAGGTCTGATTCCATCTCTTCAGTCTCCTGGCCGAAACTTCTCCTTGATGAAATTTGTGCTGCAGCTACTTGGTCAAACCATCATACCTTTATTTCACATTACAAACTAGACCTTATTTCCAGGAAAAGGGCATTCTTTGGTTCTGCTGTGCTCTGGAATATCCTTCCTTGAGGGCTGCCCAAGTTCTTCTGTAGCTGGGACTCTGTCCAATAGGTTGAAGAGCAAATGAAGGCAACAACATCAGATAAAGAAGTTATGTACTCACCATAATGTTACATGTGTGTTGTTGCCTCTCATTTCCCATTCAACCTTCCCTCCCTCCCTCCCTCCCCCTGCCCTTGTAAAAACCTAACGGAATTTTTGGGACAAATACCTCTTTTCTGTTTGAGCTCCTGAAGTATTCCTTTATGACTTATCCTATTGCCTCTAGATGATTTCTTTCTACTTATATTATATTATGATTATGTGATATAACATAGTGCAGCAAACTCGAACTGAGGGATTTGGAGGAGAGGAGCATTATGGGTAGGGGAGGAGTTCAGATGTTGGAGCCTGAAGCTTTGGTAAATGCCCGAGTCGGATCCAATGCTCAGATCCGAAACCCCATAGGTTGAAGACCAACTGAGAGGCAACAACACAGATTAACATTATGATGACTACGTAACTTCTTTTTCTGCAAAGTCAAACTGCTTAAATTCTGAAAGTAATAGGGAGAGATCAACAATATGAGATGTTCTCTTTAAGAGGTTCAATCATTTAGTAACCCTATTTTCATATCTGAGGAGACAGTGTCTGTTATAACTGTTGCAGAACATATGTTGGATGTGTTAAAGAGTTAATAGATTAGTACTAGGCTAACTGCCCTTGTGGGTCATTTGAAGCCTTGCTATTTACCCCATGTGAGAATCAAGCCCTGTATCTTTTGTCTGTAAGGTAAATACCTTAATCAGAAAGTAAACTATGTCCATCAATGTACTTTAGCAGTTACTCATAGATGATTTTTTTCACATAATTTTACAAATGGAAAATGTTATCTTCAGGTATGTAATCATGTAAAGAACAATGTAATTTTGTTAAGCAGAATTATGAATGCATAATTGAACTGTGGAGGAATTATCCCTGAGGCATGTATGAGATTGAAAATATGATTGAGGTGTTTTGTGATTATAAGAGTTGCTATTTTGAGGAAGTAAGGGTATAGTGCTAGTGATATGAAGATACAAAATGTTTGGTAGTTTATCCAGCAGTTTCTTTGCTGGTTTAGTATGCATGACTTTAAAGCAGAAAGGAGGAATGTTAGGGAGTAGTGAAGTATGAACTGGTTGTGATCAAGTTCCATGGGAAGTAGGTTGTACTTATAGCACTTAAAGACATATCTTAAAGGAGGTACTGATGCTATGTATTTTTTTATTGTTTTACCAATAATATTGTTGGGTTCCATATCTGGTAATACAGCTGATTTTAGACTTGTGATGTCCTTAACTGTTGTTCAGACAAGTTTAAGTTGGGAAGACATGATTTTTTCCTGCTGGTATTAATTCTACAAGTTCTGCATATATTAAATGATTTATGGTATACATTAGGATTACTGGAGGCATTCCATAGGTAGCAGGCTTTGCCTAGAGCTGACAATTGTTCATGAATATCTGGGTAAGCCAAGAACATTTGTTGCATTTAGGCTATTGTGTTCTTTTGAAATATATGATTTTAAGTGGGATTGAGGTGATTGTAAAACATGTTTAGATCACTTTTATGGCCTCTTTCATTGTAAATTTGGTTCCAGTTTGTACTGTCAAGTTCTAATAGCAGTGTTGTTTTGAGTTTCTCCAGAAAAGGCCTACCATTTGTGGTGATGGGTTTCACTGTCATTCACTTGCAGGACCATGTAATTAGGGGTGGGCAACAGTCACTCACAGTGTTTGGTAGGGCCAATGTGCTTTGCACCAATGAATGAGTTCTCTCTAGTAAATGGGCTCAATTTAATTGGTGAAGCACTAAGCTGTGTTAGACTGCAGTAAGTAGGCTGCAGTTGAGCTGGTTCTTTGCTGGTCCATCCAAATCATATTAAAGTCCTCCATAAAGATGGCACCATTCCTGGGGAATCCTAATATTTTGTGGAGAGTATCAATCTTTTTCTTCTTTTGGCTTTTCCCGGTTAGGGGTAGCCACAGTGGATCACCTGTCCGCTCATGACTGGCAGTGGAGTTTTACTGTGTCATGTTGCCAGCCCAGCACCCAACCTTCCACAGAAGGCACACACACACATGCACTCACTCATGCCTAGGGCCAATTTAGAGTGTCCGATCCACCTACAGCATGTCTTTGGGATGTGGGAGGAAACCGGAGCACTTGGAAGAAACCCACACGTCCACATGGAGGACATGCAGACACCACACAGAAAGCAGCCCAGCCAAGGATCAAACCAGAGAACCTCTTGCTGTGAGGCGGCAACACTAACCACTGCACCAAAGCAACCACCCTTTGTGGAGAGTATCAATAAACATTTTTAATGAAGATGGTGGAGGTATGTAGCACACCCCTAAAAATTACTTGGTGGGGACACCAATAACAGTTGTGCAAGCAAACAGCTAGGGACTTATTATGTAGCACAACCCCAAAAATATTTTGGTGGGGACACCAATGACAGTTGCACAAGTAACCAGCTATAGATTTATTATGTAGCACACCACTAAAAATAAGTTGGTAGGTACACCAATGACAGTTGTGCAAGTAACCAGCTAGGGACTTATTAATTTTTGGTATTGATATTCTGTGCAGTTTTAATGCCACAATATCACTTATTCATTAATTTTTCAGTACTCATTTTCTCCTATTCAGGGTTGTAGATGAACCAGCACCTATCCCAGTAACTAACAAATGGAAGGTAAAGTATTAGTCCTGGAGAGGAAGTCAGTTAATTGCAGCATGCACACACACTTTCATGCATACTACACACACACACACACACACACACACACACACACACACACACACACACACACACACACACACACGCAGAGTTCACATGCATTCTTTGTTTACTGAACCTATATGAATCTGTAAGCAGTGACCTGATTAGTCACTTTAAGGCTTTACATTTCAGATACAGCATTTCCCACTCCTTTACTCCTTGAATTTTAAAGTGACACAGTGAGATAGCTGATATGTGACAGATGTTAGAAGGAAATAAAGTAAGATTTCACAGACAGCCCAAATGGTATACACTGAGACTGTAAACTTGGGTATACACAAGAAATGGAAAGAGAAGATATGTGAATAATGTTTTCTTTCTATGTAACAGCCTTGGCCTTGATTAAAGGGAATAAAAACCTCTTTGTATTTGAATTGCTCACTCTTATTAACAATTCAGTTATTGTGAACATATGCAGTAGGTCATCTTGATGGACATACTGGAAGTGGTATAGGTTGAAAAAGGTGCATAAGTGAAAGATGGGATTCTAGTTGATTATATTTTCATTAGGCCTCCTCCTAGTATTTTTCCTCTATCATATACAAAAGCTATATGGTCTGTAAAATTTCAGACTCCTAAAGAAGGCTTATCAAAGTCCTACATAATGCAAAAATAGCATATGCTGTTTCCTTTGCAATACATACCCAGCAGTTTATTATCCATAACAACATCTCTTCCAAACTGCATTTCATGATTTAACCTAGGAGATGTTGCCACATTCAAATCTCTTTCTTCATTAGTCATGTTTAGCATTATCCCTTTATGACTGTATTTGTAACACAGAAGCCCTTTTCCAAAGTGCCTTACACAGCACTTTTTCAAACTGAGCTCCAACTTCTTCACCCATGGGTCCTTCCATCTTTTTCACCATCACATCAGTTTTTGTCACAGTATGTGGACTATACATACAGTCCAAACCCAGAGGTGTCTAATATGAATATGTTATATAATACAAGACAGTATGAACCCCTGAAGTATTCTTTTTACCACTCTTTTTTGAGACCTTCTCAACCTATTAGACACATTTTGTATCATTTAGACAGACAGTTTAATGCCATCTCATAATCTTTGACCCCTACCTCTATGCAATCACATTTTTCCAGCAATTCCCTGAATGGAGCAGAGGTAGATGCCTTTGCTAAAACCCAGATGTCATAAAAACAGAACCACTGTTGCTATGATGCAGTAATAAATTTTAATTAAAGTTGACTCACATGATTTGCACATTGTAAAACTGTAGAATAACATGTGCGTTATGCCTTTTTAAGGATTTCTAAGACCTGAATGTACATATAAATAACAAGCATATGCTAGCTTCAGTGCCATTTTGTGAGTACAGCCAGAGTGTGAACATTTATGCATGAGACAACTAGTTTGTATATATGTTAAAGCTACTTAGCTTCATTTTTAATGTATTTATACATAATAAAGCTGCTTGAACAGAACCCACAATGTTCATCTACTTCATCCTGACTAGATGAGCAACATGGTGTCAGAACCGGGATGTCAGAGACTGATTTTCAGAGCCACGAGGTGCAGAGTTGACGGTGAAGGCAAACAAAGTTAACTGAGAGCAAAAAATGGCCAGAAGCAAGCTAAAGGTAATTAAAACTTGCATAATCGATTTGTTTATTAAAAAAGATAAAACAGAGTATTACAAGGGCACAAAATGCATTACTAAGGAAACGGATAGCACTAAAATATTTATTAAGCAAACAAGAAGCATGAAAAGATTATAAGTTAGATGAAATGTTTGAAATTAAGATATTTGATAAAATGAGTATCAGAAAAACGCATAAGGGGTTTAGAATTACCTCAGAATTGCAAAACAAGCATGTTTAAAGTAAAATGGACATGTTTAGAGTTAAAATGAGCACAAGAAAATATAATGGGCATGAAAAGAGATTAAATGAGCAAAACGAATATAACAAAGGGCAAAAAGGGCACATTATGTATAAATAAAGCAAGGTGACTGCATGTTTTTTGGCAAATTACTATGTTTTGGCATAAACTACTACTTCACATTGATTGGAGCTCTGAACTGTATAACTAGAGTTATTCAAAGTATCTCAGTGTGTAAAAGTTCTTACAGTGTGTGTTTATTAGTATGCATTTATTCCGAAGAGTTTGTTGTGTGCAAAGTCCCACTATTTCTTAAAGTAATACAGCCATTTTGAAAGGTTTCTTGTGCTGGGTGTGTCTATTTGCAGAGTGCCACCATTACGGAATGTTTCTTGCACTATACAGAGTTGTTTAGCAAAGTACAGCCATTTTGGGGAACTTTCAGTGTGCTGTGTACTGTTTATTCGCAAAGTGCAGTTACTTTGAAATATTTCTTACTCGCTGCTTCTTCTACTAAGTTTATTTGCATAGTGCAGTTATTTGAAATGTTTCTTACACTGATAATAGGTGATTTCAAGAGTTTTACAGTGCCCGAGAAACGTATTTCACAAAGTTCAGTTATACAGAGGCTTGTTGTGCTATTGAGCATAGTTAGAAGTACTGGCATAAATTTCAGGCATATGTATATGTGTGTGTGTTCATGCATACTGTCAAAATTCTTCACTGAGATGTATTAGTATGGTGGACAGCTTTTGAAAACCACTACCACTTGTATTTGATCAGAATTTTGCAGAGAATTAGAGAATATTTGAGTAAGAGTATGATCTATTCATTCAAGCAGCTTATTCTGATGAAGATGCACTCACCAGGGCATTCATTTTCTAAACCTAGCAGGGTCAGAGGCCATTGAAACAGAGCATTCATTTGTACATCCACCAGCAGTGTATGAAAGTGAAGGGGAAAATTGTTGTATTATTATACAGGCTGAATTAAGGGAAGACCTTGAGTGTTTGAAGTGCAAATTCAGAGATATGTGTAACCCCAGACCAATGTTACATTAGAGAGGTATTTGTTTTACACAAGAGATCAAAAGCAAGGGAAACTTTTGCAGCTTACATTACTGACCTGAGGAACAAAGCTAAAATGTGTAAGTTTGGTGATTTTAAAGATGAGTTTAATAAAGAACAGGCTCATGTGTGGTATTAATAGTGCTGCTGTGAGAAATATTTGGTTCGTAGCAGTGATTTAATGCTGAGCAAAGCTATTGATATTTGTCAAATCCATGAAGTTACAGAAAGGCACATGAATATGCTTGCAATTAATAAGAGAATGTTTTCAGCAAGCTCCAGAGCAAGTGCAGACAGCATGCAACATGTGCCAGGCAGAAACAGGCCTAAGCACTTGGCAGCTGTAGCCCCTGTAGGTGTGGCAAGGAAAACCACTGTCTTCCAGCAAGTTCTAAGACTAGTTCAGTTAAAGGAGCATGCTCAGTGCAGTATAAAGGTGAGTCAGCAAAACCCAAGTCAAGCTTTATTGTTAACTGTCGCAATTGTGGTGCCAACCATGAGTCTAAAAGAGAAAAGTGCTTAGCAGTTGGTCAGCAATGCTACAAATGTAAGAAACTGAAACATTTAAAAAAATATGTAAATCAAGTAAGCCTCATACTGTTATAAAAGGTAATTCGAAAAAGCTAATTTATCAAGTTGAACTGCAACAGTCTGCTTTCTATGTGGATGGTGTGTCAGTAATTGGTGAGAGAATTGATGCAGTAGATTTATTGGCAAAGAATGAAGTATTTTGTACTGTCTGGATCAATGGTAAACCCAAGGAGATACTGGTTCAAAGTGTAAAGTTATGTCTGCAGATACTTTTGCTAAAGTGAGAGCTACTGAACAACTAAATGTGACCAGTTGTGTGAAACTTGTTGCTTATGGAGGTGAAGAAATGCAAACCAAAGGCTCAGTAGTGCTTTCATGTTATGTGGCCAAGAACTGTTACAGCTTATTATTTTATGTAGTCCGAAGACCCATGCAGTCCTTTTTGGGTCTCAGAGACAGTTTGAGAATGAATCTGCTTTCTTTTACCAAAGAAGTTAATCAAATAAGCACATGTCCCAGTTCCAGCTTCACTAATAATATTTTTTCAGAGTATGCTGAAGTTTTCGATGATAAGTTCGGCAAGCTTCCAGTTATCTATTCTATGAAGTTAGACCCAGAGGTCAGTCCAGTGGTCAGACCAGAAAGAAATGTTTTGATAGCTATACAGCATAAATTCAAAGTCCAGTTGGACAAAATGGTGCAGCAAGGTGTAATTTGTCTAGTTACAGAACCTACCGAATGGGTGTCGTCCATGGTAGCAGCTCACAAAAAAGGCTCAGATGAAATAAGAATATGCATTGACACAAGAGATCTGAGCAAAGCATTAAAAAGACCTCATCATCCCATGGGTACAGTTGAGGAAGTCACAGCTTTAATACCAAATGCCACTGTTTATTCTGTCTTGGATGCAAAAAGTTCATTTTGGTAAGTGATTCTTGACTGAAAATCTTCATTACTGACTACATTCAGTACCCCACTTGGAACATAGAAATTTCTCAGGATGCCATTTGGAATAAATACTGCAATTGAAGTCTTTCAGCGTACAAAGGCGCAAATTTTTAAGGTTATCCCCGTGCCATTAATAGTAAATTATGTGTTAGTCAGAGGCAATGCAGAAGCAGAGCATGGCAGAAATCTTAAGAGAGTGCTAGACAGAGCACATGAAGTGAACTTGAAGCTCAACCCTCTAAAGTGCAAATTCAGACTACCAGAAGTTACATATGTAGGTCATTTATTTACTAGCATTGGCTTGAGACCAGACCCGTCCAAGCAAGCAGCCATTCTTGACATGTCAGCACCTTATAATGTACAAGCTCTACAACATTTTCTTGGTATAGTCAATTATTTAGGGAAGTTTGTACCAGACTTCAGTGAGTTGACAGCACCTTTGAGAGAGGTAACACATAAGAATGTTACATGGTCATGGTTAGAACATCACTAGAAAGCATTTGAAGACCTTAAGCAAAAATTTGCTACTCCACCTACATTAAGATACTATGATGTCAATAAACCAATAACTCTTTCCGGCAATGCTTCAGGATTTGGTCTAGGTGCAGTCATTCTTCAAGAGGGTAGACCAGTAGCCTAAGCATTTAGAACACTTAGCCAAACTGAAATGCAATATGCTCAGATTGAGAAAGAACTTTTGGCTATAGTGTTTGCATGTTCCAAGTTTCATTATATCTATGGTTGAGATATTCAGAATGAAACTAATCATCACCCTCTGGTTACTATTTTAAAGAAGCCTATGGATGCAGCTCCAGCAAGATTACAAAGAATGATGCTTAAATTGCAAAAGTACAACTTTAAAATGGTCTATACATAAGGCAAACTTCTTTATCTGACTGATACCTTATCCAGATCGCCCAGAAATACAACAGAACAGCTCGACACAGAGAATTTTGACTTTGATGTCATGGAAGTGTGTAATTGTTCTACCACAAGACTCGATGAGCTAAGAGATCGCACAAAGATTGATCCAGTTTTGCAAAAGCTCAATCACTACATCAGTGATGGATTACCACCAAAACAATCTAGTGTACCACCAGAAATGCAACCCTACTTTCCTTAAAGAGATAAGATGTTAATGGAAAATGGCATTATTTCCAAAGGTCCTAAAATTATTGTTCCTGCTTCCTTACAACCTGAATACATCCAGATTTTACACTGTGGTCACCCAAATTCTGAAGCTACCAAAAAAAGGGTGAGAGGACTAGTATTTTGGACTTCTCTAGCAAAAGACATTGATAAAGTACTTTCTTCTTGTTCAGTATGCAATAGTACTAAACTGCATTTGCAAAGAGAACCACTTCAGCTAAGTCAAGTTCCTGAACTACCTTGGTCAACAGTAGCCACTGACATATTCGAGTGGAATAATCAGCATTACTTAGTACTGGTAGACTCTTATTCAAGCTGGTTTGAGATCAAGCTACTACCTAACATAACTTCCACTACTGTTATTACTAAGTTGAAATGTCATTTCTCAGTCCATGGAAGTCCACAAAAGCTTGTCTCTGACAACGGTACCCAATTTACCAGTCAGTTGTTTCAGAAATTTGCAAGAGAATGGGACTTTGTACGTTACGAGTACTCCAGAATATCCACAGTCAAATGGACTATCTGAATGTGCAGTACAGAGTGCAAAGCAATTACTTGAGAGGTCAAAGCATGATAATACCGATATCTTTTTGAATTTACTCAATCTCAGAAACATACCCGTGACAATATACTTGGCTCACCTGCTCACAGGCTTCTATCTAGGCAAACCAGAATAACATTGCCTATCAATTCCAGTTTAATGAGGGCGAAATCTAAAAACAACAAAGCAATCAAAGCCCAATTATTTAGAAAGCGTTCTTTCCAGAAGTCCAGCTGTGACAAGTCGAGCAGATTTTTTTCTCCATTGAAAGAAGGAGAGACAGTGAGGATACAAACGATGAAAGGTTTTGACCAGATTGGTCAAGTAACAAGTATATGTGCAGAGCCGGGATCCTATCTTGTGAAATCTGAGGGTGTGGAGTACAGCAGAAATCGTAGACATCTTCCTGTATCAGAACCATTATCACAGCATTGTTCCTGTGATACAGACTCTAAATCTCAGAGCAATAAAGACAATGTTCCTGTTCTAGAATGTGTCTTGATTCCCACTACTGCTTCTGATAATGTTCCTAATGTCCCTAAGGTTGAACATTCAGCAGAGACAATCTCAGTTGCTAAACCCAATTCCAACTTCTATGTCAAACGATTTGGTTGTTTTTCTAGACTCAGTGTGAAATATGTAGCAACTTGGATGTAGTTGTATATATGTATCGAGTTTTGTATAACTGCATGATGAAAAATGATTTTGTATCTATAGCATGTCAATCAAGGTTGTCAATGATGCATGGCACATTTCTCAAAGAGGGAGGATGTAGAATAATGTGTGTTTTACCTTTAAGAAGCATTTCTAAGACCTGAACGTGCCCATAAATAGCAGGCACGCACTAGCTTCAGTGCCATTTTGTGAGTACAGCCAGTGTGTGAACATGTATGCATGAGACAACTAGTTTGTATATATGTTAAAGTTACTTAGCTTCATTTCTAATGTACCACGAAAATACTGAGCCATGCCAGAAGCAGTCCTTTTGTAGTTTAATTGTAAAACATTAACGCTCCACACAGAGTACTCCGTGCTCAGTATTTTCCTGGTTTATTGTGGATATTACTGCTGAGTATTTCTTCCTGTTTTTTTCTGGATTCATTTCTAATGTGTTTGTAAATAATAAAGCTGCTTGAACAGAACCCACAATGTTCATCTACTTCATCCTGACTAGGCGAGTGACAAAAAACACACTCATTTTATTATCCAAAAAATCCATTATCCTACTTATAACCCTTTTCATAATATAGTACCAAAATGAGACTTACTCTCTTATCCTTCTTATTATCTTTTCATATTTTAGTACCAAAATAAGACTTACTGTCTTATAAGTCTCACATTCTAACTTGGATTCCTCTTTGCAGAGCTCACCATATTCATCATTTTCAGGGATGCTGTTAACATTTTGGAGTCTGTTGCAAGTTACAAATTACAGCTTATTACCAGAGACACTTCTGATGCAATATATGGATGCCTTTACCCTCAACACCACATCTATAACCCCCTGTTGCAGTTATCCCTTTACTTTAACACCCCCCACCTCTGATCTCCATCAGAATCTATCCTTTCCATCCTACATCCAGCTAGTGACCCCCCTTCTTTCTGCTCACCATTGCATACGTGTCTCCATACTTTAAATATCTCTCACATAAGCACATTTCTATGTAAAAGTAAACAAAAAAACTGCATCTGTAGATATCTATTTACACTTTGTCCAGGTAATATTTATCAGTGTCAGAAAAACAAATTATGTAGTCCATATAATTCTAAACTGTATGCTTAGTCACTCCTGAGAGATTATTATTATACCAATATCTACCTCACTCATCTGATCTGAACTATTATTGAATGCAGTGTTGCATTTTGCAGAATTTGAGCAAACCACCTGAAAGAACTTAAAAATGTAAAATGAATCCTTACAAAAAAAAAATCAAAGGGTTGGAAAACTTGCACTCTTCTAAAAAGGCATGAAAAACAATTGTCATTATATTCTGCATCGTACAGATTACTTAGAGGTGATTTGTGTCTAATCTATAAAGTAATGGTACATTGTACATCCTATTCAACTTGAAAATTTATGCTTTAATACCAGGAAAGGAAAACTAATACTAAAATTAAATATCTATGATAGGAAAAATACAAAGCTACTTTACATAGCACCTTCTCCTCTAGTGTTACAGAATAAGTTCCTCCTTACCAAGAAAAGAAAAGATGTAGGTCTTTAATTCTGTAATTCTTTCAAAAATAGCCTCTAAACATGTGTGTGTGTGAGTGTATATGTATGTATATATATATATATATATATATATATATATATATATATATATATATATATATATATATATATACACACACACACACACACACACACACACATATATATATATATATATATATATATATATATATATATACCAAGCTTTAAGTTATGTTCAATGACATTAAAAGACATGCTGTGTTATTTAGTGTGTAACATTCAGGGGTCCTGCTAGCTTTATTTAAAAAAAAGATTAATATTTTTAAACCTCCAGACACTGGACCCAACCCAGTTTGGTTTCGTCAAGGACAGATCATGCCTACTCAACCTGGTGGACTTCTTTGAGAAGGTCACCAAAGTAATGGATGAGAGCAAAATCATTCACACTGTCTACCTTGACCTGGCCAAGTCATTTGACACAATACCCCACTCGGGCATTGTTGACAAACTCAAGATGTTATGTACAAACCTGTATGTTACCCGATGGGTTTTATAACTGTTGTTTCTAATGTTTTTGAACTCAAAATGCGTAGTCAACATGAACTGCATATACCTGAGTGGGTTTTCAGTTGCTTGTCACTTTAAGTTAATGAGATGGGTGGCGATAAGATTATTTAAAGACAAGAATGTTGTAAGCAGTTATTATGATGAAGTCCCATCAGTAGGGATGAAAGTGCCCAATGAGTTTTCAATGAGATTTATTTTTACAAATGCTCTTGGTTTTAAATGGTGTTTTTATCATCCTTGGAATAAAACAAAGTAACTGGAGAGCTTTCTGTCACTTGTTTCTTTGGACTGGAGTTTTGCGTTTAATATTTGGTTAAATAGGCAAGGAGAATATAATGAATCTAAAAAGAAAGAGAGCGGGACTTTCAAAGTAGCACGTGCCAAGCATTCTTAAGAAACAACTTAGGGTAAAGGGCAAGTAAATATGCAAAGATAACACCCGATTTTCTTCACTGCTTCCTTCTTTGTGAAGTGTAGAATAAGCTGCCCGGAGTAATGTGAAAGGCATTGTCACCAACAGGCACAGGCAAGCATTCAGTGCACTTAGGAATGCAGTGCATCTGTGAACCTAGAGTGCAAGAAACAACCTGCTATGACATCTGCTAGAAACATTCAGCAACTGTAACATTAAACACCCTGCATCTGTTTTGATTCCCTAACAAACAAAATAAAAGTTGTGTCTGTTCTTATGAAATAAAAACTTTCAATAAAATAGATTGAAAATAATCTAGAAGAAAGAAGCCAGAAGCAGATATGATAGAAGCATCGCACCCCATACTATCCAGATTTTGGAGGGTCGCCCCTTAATTTTTCTCAAATGTTTGCTCTAGTCCTACTCAAATTGGAAAGTATTTTGAGAAGCTCTAAGTTAATAGTGCCAACATTTAAAAAGTATCTCTAATTTGGGACATTTCCTAATAATCTTTTGGTTTGTCCATATTTATTTAGGTAAAATTGACAAAAAGGATTCCAGAACACTCTCTATCTCTCTTTCGGCTTTTCCCGGTTAGGGGTCGCCACAGCGGAGCACCTTGTCCGCTCATGATTGGCAGTGGAGTTTTATAGTGTCGAGTTGCCAGCCCGGCACCCAACCTTCCACGGAAGGCACACACATGCACACACTCATGCCTAGGGCCAATTTTAGTGAGTCCACTGAGTATCATATTTAATAAAAGAAAATTTTATGAAAACAATAAATTACAACTTGCTCATGCAAACTGCTAGGATTTAGAAGATACAAAAGACATACTTTAACAGATAATTTAGTGGATGTTCAGAGAAGCCACAGGCCTCATAGTCAAAATGGACAGAATCCATCAGTGGACAGATAAAATTCTTATAATGTGAGGGAAAACTATGGTTTTACTTAGAATCTGCAGCTTAATAGGGAGGGAAAGAGGCAGGCTATTTAGGGCAAGAAATTCTTATCTGCTGAATCTGTTTCTGTTTAATCATGACATGCAGTATTAGAGTTTCATTTTGGCAGGTGAGCATAAAGTTATAGATTAATGTCAGATAACAGTGGAGTTCACCCTAGTGCTGTGAACCTTAGGCTTGAAGGCTGCATTTTTTTATCCAAGTCCCTATACTGCTGTGGTGAGATTCTATCAGTTAGACATCTCTGGTGTTTACTTGTCATGCTGAAGCAGACTGAAAATGGAATAGCATGTTCTATTTTGTCACATAGCAGTTATATTTCAATGAAATTCACGAGTGGATTAAAGCAGAGATGTGGAGACTTGAAAAATTAGTCAGAAATGGGGAAAGGTTCATGAAGTAGCTGAAAGGGAAGGAAGAGGGAATGATGAACATAGATGCATAGTAGGGTACTAAGGATGTCTGCACTAGACAGGCCATACTAATTTGGTGTTGTTAGCATTGTTATATTTGGCAAGTTACACTACCCTGCATGGCATTATATTACACTAATATGCCAATGATACAGACCTTACTGTTTATTCAGTAAATGCTTCAAATCCCAAGAGCAATGACCCAACATAATTATTTATCCGTTTACTCCACTATTTGTCCTGCACCATACCTTTCAACTTCTTAGCGCAAGAAATCTGGACAAAGCCAGACAAAATGGAGGGACAAAGGCCCAAAAATAGGGACATGTTTTAAATATTGCTCTTATAAACTTAGAAAGTTGCTAGAGTAACAGGGTTTGTTTTAACATACATTTTCTGAAGGATCTGAAATCTGAAACTTATATATGTCATTATAGGTTCATAGGTGTTTACTAGGCTAATGACCACAAGGGCCTTTTTAAGCCTAGCCATGCATCCCAAATCTCTGACAAGTTCTGATACCCTTGATAAGTGTAAGCATGGGCCTGGGAGATGAACCATTTACAGGTTACCTGTTTGCATTAGAGACATAGGTGCTAAACCAGGGACGAATTTCCAGTTTCCCATCCAATTGTCTAAATTGCACTTGAATTGGGTTAGGGAAGAACTATGCTTCACATGAATGGGGAGCATGTTACATAGATGAGGTAGTCTCTGGGATACATACCTATCTCTCCAACAGGTCCTATTTGTATCACAGGCAAGGTTTAAGTCTTTAGAATGGGTAATTCTGCTACTATTTGTTTTGTGGATATGCAGGAGGTCTATCAAAGTGGGGCCTGACAATGCCCTGTATGCCAGGCATAGATCTCCTCTCAAAAGCCTGTAGGAGACAGAATACAGGGCTAAGGTCTTGAGGTGGTCTGCATAGGACAGAGTTACTTATGCCCTGCATTCTTTTAGTGAGGAACCTCTGTGGATGTTCCAGTTGTTGTATATGCATGGTTAGGTATATACCCAAAGGTGCATTGTACTCAATGTTAGGTCTGATGAATGCTGAATATAGTGGAATAATAACTTTCTTGGACTTAGACGCTATACCGTTGTTTATAAGTTGCGCAACAGAGAATGATTTCCTCACCACTGCAGAGAAGTGATGATCAAAGGCTAGGTTACTATCTATGTGTGTCTCCAAGTCCCTGACTACTGGGACAACTCTTAGGGGGTGTTATCAATATGATGGTTACCAGGGATGGATGACTTCCCAAAGGATACTATTATACATTTCTTGGCATTTAGTTTTAGTACATGGCTTTGACAACAGTTATTTGTCTGTGTCAGCCCCTTCTGGAGAACGTTTGTGTCAGTGCGAGATTTAATTACAGCTCCTAATTTGCAATCATCTGCAAATTTAGTCAGCAACAGACCATTGACATTGGCCTTGACTTCTGAGAAGTAAATGCCAAAAAGGTGCGGTCCAAGGACTGATCCCTGAGGGACCCCAATCATGACTGGCCTCTTTGTAGAGGTGGACTCCCCAATTCTAACTTCCTCAGTCCTATTTGTGAGCCAGTTGGCTATCCATCGGGTAACATACAGGTTTGTACATAACATTTTGAGTTTGTCAACAATGCCCGAGTGGGGTATTGTGTCAAATGACTTGGCCAAGTCAAGGTAGACAGTGTGAATGATTTTGCTCTCATCTATTACTTTGGTGACCTTCTCAAAGAAGTCCACCAGGTTGAGTAGGCATGATCTGTCCTTGACGAAACCAAACTGGGTTGGGTCCAGTGTCTGGAGGTTTACTATATCTATATCTCTATTGATCATCTCCATTATAATTCTTTCCATGGCTTTACATATAAGACTGGTGAGACCTATGGGTCTGTAGTTTCCAGGGTCTGTAGATGACCCACCTTTGTGCAGAGGGATGACTATTGCCTTTCTCCAGTCATGAGGCACGAAGCTTGTTAGGAGGCTACAGTTAAATAGTAATTCCAGGGGTTCTGATAGGGCATGTTTCATGCTATTTATAAGGCATCCTGGGAAATTGTCTGGGCCCACTGATGCAGTGTTCTTGGTCTTAGAGAGAGCATTAAGGACCTGTTCCCTAGTGATAGTAGGGGGAGTTATATTTGATGATATTTCCTGAGAGAAGGTTGAGGGGGAGAGAGGAGTAAAGTTGGAGCTGAATTCATCAGCCAGGAGGTTTGTTATATCTTCTGGCTCAGTATAGGTGGCTCCATTTTCAATGACCTCTGCACACAATTGTGTATTGCCTTTGAGGTTGTGGACATAGCTAAATAATGCTGTGGTTGTCCTTGGCCTGGGAGGCCAAACTTATCTCAAATTTGGCTTTGCTATACTTTATTTGTCCTCTGAGTGGTGTGTTTAGTTTGTTGAGAGTGCTTTTATCCTTTTGGGTGCTGCACCTCCTAATTTTTGCCATGATTTTCTTCCTTCTGTTATACATCTGATTAATTTTGTGATTCCACCATAGTGGCTTGTTTTTTGAGTTACTTCTGTACTTCTTCCTGGTGGGTACAGCTGCCTCTAAGCTGCTATTAACATGCTTGTACAGGGTTTCTGTGAACAGTTCTGCACAGGCAGAAGTGTTGTCATAGTTTATAGGGGCTTGAAATGTTGCCAGGTTCTCACTTAATAGCAGGAGGTTAGCCATAGAATAGCTCCTGAATATTCTGGTTGAGCTCGGGGTTCAGGTTTTATTTTTACTTCAAAGGAGACCATTTTGTGGTCTGACCTTACCAGGGAAGGCATTACAGTAGGGAATGTGCATCACTCTCATATATTAGTAAGGACCAAATCCAGTGTGGTTGCAACCCTGGTTGGTGTATTGGCTAACTGGTCCAGGGAGTTTGTGTTTACAAAATCCCGGAATCTCTGTGCATGTGCATTTGATGTCATATAGGATTCCCAGTTAATAGTGGGGTAATTAGTCACCCAATAATACAGTATTGGGTTGGATGGTCAGTGTTTCTAATAAGTTTAAATACATAGTATGGGTTTCCTGGGCCATAGAGGGGGGAACCTATAGCTTGCAAAGAAGTGGTATTGGATTTTACCTATGGTGATTTGAACATGGAGCAGCTCAAGTGCATTGTCCTGTTTGACCAGCCTTGAAGTATATTTATTTTTGATGTAAACAGAGACATCTCCACCTTTAGTCCCTGCTTGTGAAGTAGCTGGTCTAAATGTTTGGAAGGCATTATAAGCTTGCACTGTTGGTGTGCTTTCCACGGCTTTAAACCATGTCTCAGAGACTGCACAGACATCAGCATTATCTAGGGTAAAGGGAGCTTCCAGGGAGTGGAGTTTTTTGTTTAGGCTCCTAGAACTGAGCAGTAATACCTTTAGATTTTCTTGGTTTTGATTTGCTATGTCAGAAGTACTTTCAGTTTGGCATTCCCTAAAAAAGGCACTATGGGGGAAGACAATGTTTTAGCTAATATTTGAAAGTCTAGAGGGGAGAGGTGCAGACCATCCCTGGCAAAGCAGCATAGTCTGTTGACCATCTCCTTCCATGCTGACAAATATTGCACCCTCTTAGAATGACACCAGAAACTAAGCCAATTATTAAAGTCAATCATCTTTTGTTCGTAATGTGGCATCATCCTTGGAGAAGGTAAAATGCTGCTCAATGCTAGGCTCATACCAGCCGGAGACAGATATTCTGAGAGCTCTATGATGTCTCTCTTCATATAGTCTAGGGAGGTACGTCTCAGGTCATTTACTCCCACATGGACTATGACTGAGTCATATTGGTAATTGTGGTCCAATGACCTGAGTGCATGTGTAATGTGGCAGATCCTAGCCCCGATAAGGAACTGACCTTAACTTTCTCCTTATTATTTTTTAGTGATATCACTCCTTAAATCAGCCTAGTGATTTGCCTGAAAGCCCCAAATTTTATGAGGAACAAACCAAAAATATGAGCCAAAAATCTGGAAATTTGCCAAAAATCTGGACAGTTGAGAGGTATGTCCTGCACCATTATTAAAGCAATCTACAATTAACCCTTATATCATAATCAACCATTTTCATACAGATCACTCATTAACCCACTACTCTTTAAAAAGGTATACATATTTCTTTGCATACCCCTTAAGAAACCCTTTTGCAAATTGCCATTCATCTCTATTTCTTCTGAAACCCCTTCCCTGTGAAATGTAGCCCATTTACTCTCACCTTTGTTATCTTAGGCATCCATATCATGTCTCTCTTGTCCTTCTTCCGTCTGAGACAAATCTTTCCAACATACTGTCTTTCCTCTTAAGTGTGCCCCCTTCATCCCTCTCATCATCTTTATTTTTTAGAAGTATTTACTCACACCTTTCCCATATATCATGCACATTATGCATAATACAGAAATGACTCATTTTGCATATTGCCTTTGTTTACAGATTAACTGCAGAAATTAGATTCTTACCACATGGAGTGCTAGTACATTATGCCAGCAGACACATTTTCAGTAAAAGCCCAATGTGCAATCTGCAAATGTGTTCAACCTCACTAAACCTCTCTGTCAGAATGCCCCTCTGCATACCTTATCTATCCATATTTTAGTTTCATGCCCTTTTTCTGCAGCTTACCCTTTCTCCTTTATCTTACTCCCACCTGCTTGTTCACCGCTTCCTTAGCTATCATGCAGAACGCCTTTGTCGTTTTTCTCCTCACACTTTTCAGCAAATGAAACTGACTCATCACGTACACCTTCCACAGCTGCACATAGCATTTCATATGAGAGCCCATCAGCGCCTAACAGAACAGTGAGAAATGTGAGTCTGCAATCCAATGTCTTTACAGTGTTTACCAGAACCTTAACACACTGTGTAACAAAAATTAAACACAGGCATTACAAAAGCCTCCATATGTCTTTTTTTTTCACTATATTCATGAAGATCCATATAAGTCAATAAATATATCCTACCTGAATCAGCAATCCCAAAATACAGTTATTACCTTATACTTCTTGGCGCTGATCTCTACTTGTCAGTTTAGTGCCCATTCCTCTAACGTCCTCTGATCACTTTGGTAAGTATTATTATCTATTTTAAAGAGTAATCTGCTGATAAATTAACTGTATTCTCTAGTCACATAGCTGTATCAGCACAGAAGTGTTTTCTAAATAAAACAGATTCCACTGGAAACTCCTGCAATACCTCATTAAGTAGTTTTGTGACTTTCATTGCCTCCAGCACCAACTCCTGGGATAACTCACTAACTCATTTTGTGTCATCCATTAATTCCAATGTGCCTACTACCCAACAAGCAGTCCTTAACCCCATTTACTAATTTACTAGTGTCATGTCATTTAGCCAAAGAGTTTAACTACAATCCAAGAATCCCGTATATAAAGGCAGACTCTCAGGAGAAGATTGTCTGAAGGAGGATTGGAACATGATGACGGACTCATTCTCCACGGTGAAGCTCCTGTGGTGCTGTCGTTTGGGAAGAGTGGAATATGATAATGCATTAATTCACCATGGATAAGCCTTGTGATGCTGTCAGTATGGCACGTTGTGACACCTCCAGGTGCATCTGCAGTTATACCCTACTGATGCCTGTAGGCATCTAATATAACCTGTTCATATTTGCAGTAATCATTTCAAAACTATGTTACATACAAGCGACTGGAAGATTTCATATGAAAGTCTACATGATGTGCAACACAATCTCTCTGATATATGGCCTCTGTTTAGTGTTGCATAAGAGATATTAATTGTTCATATATATTTATTTATATTGCCATAATGTTCATATTTTTCTAAATATATTATTAACCAAGTAACAGCGACTTTACTGGTTAGTCTCTTAAGAAAACTCACAAATAGATGAATAAAATGCTGGTGACAGTGTGTGTGTATGTGTGTGTGTGTGTGTGTGTGTGTGTGTGTGTGTGTGTGTGTGTGTGTGTGTGTGTGTGTGCATGCGTGCATGCGTGCGTGTGTGTGTGTGTGTGTGTGTGTGTGTGTGTGTGTGTGTGTGTGTGTTGTGCGGTAATTGAGATATTGTAAGGTGTTTACAAAATATTACACAATTAATATTTACTGTGATTATTATGACTAGTTGAAGACCTAGAATCTGTTGACTGTGAAGATTTGTTTGTGCTGAACAGTTTACTGTTTGCATTTCTTTGTAACCCTTATGGTTCCAGAGATATGAACATACGTTTGAAATGTGAGGTTTTAACTTGATTCATAGGATCATAGGAAGTTACTAGGCTATTGGTCCTGAGGCCCTTACAAACCTAGCCAAGAATTTATCCCATGTTCCAACAAGTTAGCACCCTCTGCCACTGTCCAGCAGGGACATAGGTGGAATCCCAGGGGTGTATTTTCTGTTCCCTATCCAGTTATCCAGGTTGCACTTAAACAGGTTTAATGAGGTACTCTGCTTTATGTGGAGAGGGAATCTATTCCACAAAAGGGGGAGTCTCTGGGACACACATCTGTCCCACCAAGTCCTATTGATGTCACAGACCAGGTTGAGGTCTCATGTGTGGGTTACTTGAGTGGAGCTTGACTTGTGCATATGCAGCAGTCCCATCAGAGCGGAGTCTGACATTGCTTTGTATGCCAGACAGAGGTCACCTCTGAGTAGCCTGTAGGAGACTGAGTAGAGGGACAGGGCGTTTAGCCTATCTGTGTAGGGTAGGTGTTTGAGGCCCTGGATTCTCTGGGTGAGGAGTCTCCGTGGTCTCTCCAGCTGCTGCATGTGTTTTGTGAGGTACATGCTGAAAGGGGCATTGTATTCAATAATAGGTCTTATAAGGGAAGAATACAGGGATGTTATGACCACCTTGTCACTGGATGAGATACCCTTACTACTGAGGTGGGCCATGTAGAAACCGTTCCATACAATGGAGGCAATATGGTGGTCAAAAGTCAGTTTGCTATCAACCTGGGTTCCTAAGTCCCTCATGACTGATTCCGTGCTTAGTGCCTTATTATCAGTGTGATAATTTGTGGGGATGTCATTCTCCGCAAAAGGGATGATGATGCATTGTTTGGCATTCAGTTTGAGGCCATGTTTCTGGCAGTAGTCATTTGTTTTGGTGAGATCCTGTTGGAGGATGTCTACATCACTAGGGGAATTGATGACAGCACCCAGCTTGTAGTCATCTGCAAACTTGGTCAGACATAGCCCACTAAATTTATATCCCCAAACAGCAGAGGCCCCAAGACCGATCCCTGGGGTACACTACTTGTTACAGGTCTGCTACTTGAGGTAGCTTCCCCTATTTTGACTAGGTGGGTTCTATCAATGATCCAGTTTGCTACCCATCTGGTAACATATGAACTGATGCTTAGTTGAGAGAGTTTATTATACCTGAGTGAGGAATAGTATCAAAGGCCTTGGTCAGGTCACCGTAGGAGGTGTGCACCATCTTCCCCTTGTCTATGGCCTTGGTGACTGTCTCAAAGAAGTCGACCAAATTTAGCAGGCATGATCCCCCCTTGACAAAACCAGACTGTGTGGGATCAAGTGTCTGGAGGTTACCAATGTCCTTGTGAATGAGGTCCATGATAATCCACTCCATGGCCTTGCAGATCAGGTTCCTGCCTAAGTTTATGTAGGATGCACACTGGGATGTTATCGGGTCCCATGGAGGCTGTATTTTTTTGCCTTTGTGAGGGCAGTGATGACTTGCTCTCTAGAGATAAGGGGAGGGGGCAGGTACTGGGGATGTCCTGTTTTACTGATGGGGGGGGGGGGCAGAGGAGTGAAGTTTTCACTGAACCTGTCTGCTAGCTGGTTGGCTATATATTCAGGGTTTGTGTATGTGGTGTCCTTGACCACCAGTTTTGAGCAGATCTGGGTGCTTCCCTTGAGATTGCAGACATATGTGAAGAAAGCCTTATGACTGTCTTTAGCAGATGTGGCCAGTTTGGACTTAAAGTTTGCTTTGGAGGGTTTCACTAGTGCTTTTATTTACTTGTTCAGGCTAAGGAGAGATTGCTTACAATTAGACACCTGCTCCTTCAGACCTTCTTGGTCCTGGACAGCAATTTTTTTCCTTTTATTATAGAGTTTATTTATTGTAGATGTCCATCAGACAGGTTTACTCTTCCTTGAGGAGGATGATTTCATCCTGTCTGGTATTCTTGATTCCATGCAGGTATATAAATGCTCATATAGTAGTTTGGTGTAAGTTTGGACATATGTGCTAGTTTCTGTGGAGGGGAGGGTGCTGTGAAGCTCTTTATACCTTTCCTCAGGAGGTTGTAATCAGCTTTGGAGAAGATTTTTTGTTTGACCTTAGCTGGGTGGGGATGGGGGTGGGGGGTTGGGGGAGATGGTGACTTTGAAAGTGACTGATTTGTGGTCGGATCTTACCAGGGATGATGACACTGTAGGGATGCTGCAGTGGTTACTCATGTTGGTTAATACCAAGTCCAAGATATTTTCACCTCTTGTGGGGGTGTCAACTAACTGGTCCAAGCATTTGAATTGACAAAATCAAGAATCTCTGGGTATTTGTGTTTTGGCATGAGTATTTCTTTCAATCTATGGTTGGATAGTTAAAGTCACCCAGGATCAGGGTAAAGGGTTGAATCTTGATAGATTCAAAGAGGTCCAGATAGGTGGAGTGGGCATCTTGAGTCAGAGTTGGAGGCCTGTAGCTAGCTATGATTTGAATAGGGGTCTTGTCAATTGTTAACTGCACCTGGAGTATTTCCTGTGCATAATACTGTATGACCAGCCTAAAAGTTTGTATGTATTTTATATATATTGCAACTCCTTTTGTTTTGCTGCCCACAGCTTGGGGTCTGAATGAATGATAGGATGAGTAACCTGGTATGGCTGAGGTACTCTCGCAGCTTTGAACCAGGTTTCTGTGACTGCACAAATGTCAGCTTATTCCAGGGTTACTAATGCTTGCAATGAGTGCAGTTTCATGTTTAGACTCCTAGCATTTAGCAACATAACCTTTAATTTACATTTTGATGAAATTTTCATATTGGTAACTTTGACCTCATGGCATTACCTAAAAAAGGCACTATGGGGGAGGCAAGAGCCTTTGCCCGGAGCCTGAAGTCCAAGGGAGACAGATGCAGGCCATCTCTGGCAAAGCATTGTGGCTTGTCAATCATGTCATCCCAGGTTGTTAGGTACTGGATCCCCTTTGAATGACACCAGAAACTAAGCCAGTTGTTAAAGTCAATCATTTTCTGTTTGTATTGAGGCATTATTCTGAGTGACGGTAGAATGCTGCTTAAGGTTAGGGACATACCTGCCTGAGATACATACTCAGTGAGCTTGATAATGTCTCTCTTCATATAGTCCAGGGAGGTACATCTCAAGTCGTTCAATCCAACATGGACTATGACAGAGTCATAACAATACCTGTTGCGAGACTTGAGTGCATTGGTGATATGGCGGATTCTGGCACCTGACAATCAACTAACCGTGACTTTCTCCTTATCCAGCCTGGTGCGGGCACGTCTATGTGTCTCACAATGGAGTCTCCTATGACTAATATGTTGGGTTTATGTTTAGGCCTTAGTGGCTGTGAGACACAGGTGTGTGGACTATGTGTGGTGTGTGGTGTGGTGAGCAGTGGAGTTTGCTTGCATTTATGCTTTGAAGGTCTGTTTGTTTGGATATGCTTTTGATGAGGGCCTCCGCATATGTGGGAGTGTGTTGTGTAGGTGTGGGTGGTGTTTGAGGTGTGATGTTCATGTTGCCAACCTTCTCAGTGACAGATATACTGGTTTGTGGGGGGGAGAGAGCAATGACACTAGGTGCTTGATGTATTTGCATCTCTCACAAATTGTGTTCAAAGGCCGTAGAAGTAGTAGAGGGCTGTCTGTGTACATGAGGCAGTTGCTACACTGTCTCAGGATGCCCATATCGACCAGACTGGCAGGAGAAAATGTAGGAAATTGTCCATCCATATTTGTCAGAAACTGAAAGAGTTAAGAGGGTAAAGGGAGGAAGGTCTATGAGTACTAGCTCTAGATGATAACACAAGTGCTACTAAGGGAAAACCTGTAGCTTGAATACCTCAAAAAGGGATAAAAACTGTGCAGCTGAAGCTCTGGATGCTGCAGACCTGTATATAGGCTATGCTACTCGATTTTAAGGTTAAGAACTCAGTAAGAAAAAACTCACAATGAAGTACAGATTAATCAGTTATAGTCAAAAGAACAAAATTCACAGTATGAAAAATACAATTAAACAGCAACGAAATGCAGTAAAATGCAGTTAAACAGTAATGAACTGCAGTAGATAGCAATGAAATGTAGTTAATCAGTAGATTACTTTGAAACAGTAGCTCACAAGTCACAACAGTAACAGACAGCACAAATAAAGCAGCAATTCAGTTGAATGCTGTCATTAATTTAGTGAGGTTACCAACAAGCAGTAATAAATATGGCAAACTAAATGCAGTTGAACTCCTAAACACATACAGCAAAATGAAGTAGAAAGTGGTACAGTTTTTTTTTTATTTATTTTTTTTTTTTTTAGTAGAAACTGAAGAGACATAAGATAATGAAATAATTCAAGATTCAGAAGCTAAATGAGTGAGCCTTTAGCAAATTCTCACTTTAAACAGTAGAATGAGCTGATGTAATATGACCGGGGGTAGTGTCCAGTATCAGCTTTATACTAGAGGTGGGCAACTCAAAGCCACCAAGTCGTAAGACCACCACAACTGCTGGGCGGGTGGGTTTCACAAAAAACAGTTGTACAGATTACATATATATATATATATATATATATATATATATATATATATATATATATATATATATATATATATATATATATACATATATATATATATATATATATATATATATATATATATATACAGAAAAACAGAAGTGCAGAAAACCATTGAAAATTAGCACTTTCTTTTTCCAATATCACAGCAGAGCATATGGCAGAAGGTCTCTCACTGCTGCTTTTTACAGCTTGAGCAGATAAGTACAACTGGTTTAAAACACTGGCTATTAAAGGCAAAGAAACAAAAACCAGCCCAATTATCCAATCAAAAATAGTGTTGCAGGAATGCTTTTAGGTAGATCAAACTAGACTGATTCTTGCTCAAGATGCAATCACTGGGAGTACAAATATCCATATCTTTGTTGATGGAATGAGTTAACAGTTGTTTAAATGATTTTTTTTGGACTTAGAAATGGAAGTCTAGCAATAGCCTTTCTTTCTTTCTTCTGGCTACCATAAAACACAGTAGATCAAGTTCTGCAGCATTCTTGGTAAATTGTCAAAATGGAAGATTAGACTGTGTGCATTCCTTGTTAATTGTCATAGTATGCAGTGGTGGAAAATAAAATTGCAGAATCAGGCTTCTTCTAATTCAAATATTCTGAAAAATTGTAAAACAAATCATTCTTTAAGAGAAGAATTTTCTAAGTGAAAGACCTCACTGACACTGATATTGAAGTTCCTATTCCACAGCTTTTCAGCTTTTTGTAAATATAGCAAAAGCAAAACTTCTTTTGGGGGAAATCTTCTAATATTTCTCTTCAAGTATGGATCTGGGGGATTCTGTATCATCCAAGGCATTGCAGACCCAATCTCCATTATTAATAGACATAAGGATCAGATGGCAAATGACATTTTGGTTCTGCTACTGATTGCAGTCAGTTAATCCAGAGTGGTGTTTTAAGAGCACCATTGACTATATCAGCTAACACAGGTTTGTTGTTTTCTGACTCGATTATTAACAAGAAAAATATCTGTCAAAGCTGTACTTCACTCTGCTGATGATGCAGTGCCATTATGGATGCAAACCATTTTGATTAAATTAGACTCTTTAGCCACATATGTTAAAGCTATAGCAAACATTGTATCTGAATTAGCTAATATAAAAACAACTTCTTTTAGATCAGAAAGAAGAAATTATTAAATGTAGTACAACCTTTTGTAAAATGGGAACTGACATGTTTGATTTGTCAAATAAATATGACAAATCAAGTTCAAAACAACAAACACTCATTCCTTCCTACAAAATATTCAGTTGCAAATATTTAACATGGAGATTCTCTCCAGGAAATTCAATATTAGAATGACCGGTGTTCCTGCATTTCTGGAAATTAAGAATTCTGTCTTAAAACATTGAAATTATTTCTTGTAGAACTGGCTGAAATTACCTGATTTTTGAGATCTCATACATAAAATTTGGATTTTGAACATAGAATGGGTCCTGCAAAAGCTGGTTATAATAGACCAGTTGTGCTTAAGTCTCAGTCAAGAAATGACTGAGGTTTGGGGTCTTTCTTCACCTTTAAAATGAAGGAATTTGCTTTCAATCAAGTTATAATTTCCTTTTATCAAGATTTACCTCCAGAAGTTCTCTAAAAAAGAAGGCCCTTTTTTGATATTAGGAAGGCATTTATGGTGAAGGAAAAGTATGTTAAACTGTATTTTTCCTGCAATATTGCAGATACATTATGTCTTAATACTTGACATTTGCTGTCATGATGAAGCTCAGAAAAATATAACTGGTATTCACTTACAGTCATAGCTCCTGTTATGGGGAATATTATGGAATTATAGAGAATCTTTGTTCTGTTTTTTTTTTCTCCTTTTTTTTCTGTGGAGAGGGAAGTTATTCCTGCAGGTGTGTTCATTATGGACTCTAGATGATTTTTTAACATTCACTAGATATGAAAATTATCACTGTAAAGTTGAATTGATTAAATATCCCTGTTAAAAGTGTCAATATTATTACATTTTAAACTATTTAAAATCAGATATATGTTCCTGTTTGTGAAAAATACATTTAACATCTCATAATCACATAGCTTTATTTAAGATTTATTCATTATATTTTGTTTTATGTATTAATTTATTTACTATTTGATAACTGGGTGGGTGGGCTGGGCCAAATACCCTTTTCAGCCATGACTTGTGCACAAAGACAAACATAGAGAATTAATAACAGATATAATTAAATATACAGAATTAAGTACAATTATAAGTAAAAGCAATAGTGTTAATAATAGGGAAATGCAAATAAAATGTATCTTCTTTCACTAGATTGGGTTAGTAAAAGCATAATTTCAATAGTCAGAGTTTATCACAGTCATATTGGAGTATTAACAGCCTCATTTAGGTATTATTTTAGCAGTGGATTTTCTGTATATCAGACATTTCAAGATGCATGTGTTATGTTTTCATTACATCAAACATTACCAGATGAGTATTCCAAACTGCAATATTTTGGGGTAACATCATAACATAAAGACATAATATAATTGTATATACATGAGCACAAAATTCACTATCAGTTAGATTTTAAAATGCTAAGTCTGAAGGATAAAAATACTGCGGTTCAGAAAGATTTCATTGTCAGCTATAATCCCTAAAGCAGTTACACTCTGTTTCCTTTTGTAGCTGCTCAGCAGTGGCTTTTTTAAAGTCAAGAACAGGTGAGTTTTGAGCCTTTATTTCTGATGGAAGCTTGTTCCAGAGTGGTGAGACCCAGTTTAGAGTAGACGTGCTCCCCAATATTTAAATGAGGGCCAAACTAGTCAGATACTGTCCTCTTGGGAATTTCTTAAGGTATATCATTGGTCTCTGATAGGGAATTTTATTTTTAGAGGAGGGCCATAGCCCCTATTTAAAAGTTTGAAAATGAGTGGGATTGAAGGAATTCCTAATATTATTATTAATTCAGTGGACAATAAATCAGTTTAGCATAAAATGATCAATTTTTTCAGAATATTAATGCAAGGGTTTATTAACTATGTGCTAATTTTTGTTTTCCTGATGGTTCAATTTATGTTCCTTTTACCAACTATGAAAATTTTTACAAAATCTGAATACTGGTTTAATTTATATAGAAGCACAAGATGTTATATAGATGAGTTATTTTAATGTGGCCTTTGCAAGAGCCTCAAGGGATTCTCATGCTAAAATGTTAAGGTCATTTTTGAGTCATTAGACATGATTATATTTGTGGGATTATATTTAATTTGTTTTTTTTTTCCTGCCATGCTTATGACTACTGCTGGAATAGACCACAAACTATTTGTTGGCTACATTTTTTTTCTTTTTTTTTGCTTCAGAGTAAACAGTACTCATGTAACAGATCAACCTGTGTGCAAACAAATGAATAATGCTACTAGAGAATGCGCAGCTTTTTATATAACTTTTTGTTTGATTAGATTTAATTTAATCTGTCAGTGGTAAAGCAATTCAATATTTTACAGTTTTTCTCATTATAGAAAAATAATGGAGCTTGTTATCCTTCTGATTTATGAATCAGTTTAAAAGGAGGCAACTTCTATGATAAAAGACTGTATGGCTTAAAGCTTACTGCAAGTTGGTACTACTAATTTTTTGATGGACGTTTGTCTAGACATTTTTTCTGTTTTACATTTATTTACTTCATACTTTATGCAAATAAGTTTAACTTCTTATGATGTTTAATTTGGGATGAATACAAAATGGTTCACAATGTTAATATTGGTAAACTTGGATTTTCCAGTTAAATCAGAATAGAGCTGTTGAAAACTAGAACATTGTTGGTGGTAACTATGTAGACTCATATCCTTATTTTAAATATCCTGTAGTATAATACAAGTAGGCAGTTAACCTTATCTAAATCACCAGAGTATCTTCACCCACTCCTGATTTTACTTATTCTGCCCTTTTGTTTCTGGTATACAAACTTGTAACTATAAGGAGTCAGATTAAGGATAGATAGTAGTTTCTGAGGTGGAAATTAGTAGGTTAGGCTTTTTCTGTTCATTGTATGTTTTTATCAAGGGGAAAATCAATATTGTGATACCCAATTCAAGCCCTCCTAGCTTTGTAAAACTTGAACTTTTTTCTGTCACTACAACCAATCCCTTTTATTTTTCCCATCCTTTCTTGGCCCAGGAAGGTAGTGGGTAAGCACAGGGATAGGGTGAGGATGGCTATGTGTCATTCGACTAATTATCTTATAAAGATTTATACCTGTAATAACACCATACTCACAAGATACCCTTTTCATATATTAATATATGTAATAGAATAAAATGTGGAAAATTGATTCCTGGAATGTAAAGGGGATTCAATCAATGAAAAAAGGAAACTTTTTCTTCACCTTACTTTCACATCAAAGGCAAACATAATCCTGATTCAACAGTCTCAATTGACGGATGATCAATGGTCAAAATTGGGGAGAAAAAGTGGATTAAACAGGTTATTACATCTGGTAAAAAGACTAATAGTGTGGGGGTGGCTATAATAATCAAAAAATCCTATCAAGCTAACATACTACAATGTGATGCAGACAAGGAAGGAAGATGGTGCTATATAACCTGTAAAAACCCTTCTATAAATAAACCGATTCTGTTTCTAAATATCTATGCCCCCGTAGTAAACAATAATTTTTATGTTCCTTTATAAGATCTTGTTTGCATTCAAGAATCATTATATAATTATAGAAGGTGACTGGAATGCTTATCAGGATCCCATTGGGGACAGATCATACTCCGCTAAACCATATAATATTTAAGCTACTATTGCTTTAGCTGAACTGAAAAATGACTTTAAGTTAATTGATCACCCTCAGTCACAGTAACAATGACAACACAAAAGAAAGGTTTACATTTTATTCTAAATGCCACAAAATATGGTCCATAATTGATTTCCTCCTAATTTCTGATTTATTTTTGAATATGAACATAAATTATTACATTAATACCAGATTCTTTTCTCACCACTCCAAAAATTTAATTAATTATTAACTGGTCTGATAAACAGCACTTAAACTATAGAGGTTATAATTACACTCTTAACCCCATTCTCCTCTTGAACCAAGATATTGTGGAGGGGATTAACTTATTTTTAGAGGATTTATTGGAAAAGATCTCTATCTCCCAAAACTCGGTTGACATTGAGTGGGCTGCTACTAAATCCCAAATAAGAGGCTTCCTCATCAGTAAAGCAACACACCACAAGAAACCAGAAGAAACATTAATAAAAAAAAATTACAAACTGGAACTGGAACTACAAAGGTGCTTTAATAAAGCAACTGAGGACCAACTAACAAACCTCCAGAAAGATGTTTACCTATTTTATGTGAAAAACATGTAATTTCATGAAACAATAAATCTTGCCAAATATGCAGAAGGGACAAAAAACCCTTCTAGGTTTCTAGCTAAACTAATTACCCATAAAAAATCTAAACCCATTATATCCGAGATAAATAACTTAGACAAGACATATTCCTCTAATGCAGATATTCTTAACCTGTGTGAAAATCTATATTTGCAGATATATGGAAAACAAATCTCTTCTTCAGAACAAGATAAAACTCTCTTCCTTCAAAAATAGACCTTCCCAAAATTTGATCACAACCAACAGAAAACATTATCAGCCCCTATCTCTCAGCAGGAAATAATTATGATAATAAAGCATCTAAAACCTCATAAGGCAACAGGTCCAGATGTCTTCATGACAGAATTCTTTTCCTCAATAGTGTCCAGAATACTACTATTTATTTTTAATTATATAATTAATAATAACATTGCTGACATTCATTTTAACTCCTCAAAAACTGACTTTAATCTAATAGAACATGAAAATCCTAAGGATCCTAAGAGCTACAGACCCATCTATTTAATTGGCCTGGATGTCAACATTCTTATATCTATCTTAGCTAACAGATTGATATCTATAATGCCGTATATTGTTTCACTAGAACAATCTGGATTTATCCCTTTTAGATAAACCTGTGATAATACCCTTACTCTAGAAGCACTAATGACTTTTGCACAACAAAGGAAATACTCAGTTTTTGCACTTGTCGTGGATGCATATAAAGCATTTAACAGACTTAATATAAGTTTTCTGTTATTGATTCTGCTCTATTTTGCTTTTCCACCTAGCTTCATCCAACTTATTAAAACCCTCTCCAATAAAGCCTATACAATCCTCCACATAAATAAAAATCTGTGAAACAGAAGTATTATTAAAATGGAACAAAATAGGGCTGCCCATTATCCCCTTACCTTTTTAATCTATATTTAGAACTCCTGTTTCTATTTATCAAACAACATACTTATCATAATTCCCCCAACAATCTTTAATACCAAAATATCCCTAACAGCCTTTGCTGATAACTTAAACCTATACTACACTCTGCCAAGCTCAGATATCACAAAATTACTAAAAGCTATTGAAACTTTCTCAAACTTATCTAACTATAAACTTAATTTAGATAAAACCACAATATTCTCCTTAAATTCATCCAAGCTACTATTATTATATCCCACTCCAACCACAATTAAAATAAAAAGAAATCACAAAATATCTGGGGCTTTCTTTCTGTCAAAATAAGAGAGAGTTTTATCAAAATAACATTTTAAATATTTGGCAAAATATCACACATAGGACTGTAATAGATGGGGCAATTTAAAATTACCCTATCTAAAGTTGCATTTGTCAAGATGAAAATACTACCTAGATTTTTATATATATGCATGACATCTCAAGTGATAGTATATAATAAATTCTTCAAAAAGTTACATTAATTCTTGGCTGAATTCTTATGGTCCCATAAATTTGTAAAGGTATCGTACCATAATTTAATACAGCTGAAACTAAATGGGGGACTTAATTAACCAGACTTTAGATCATATTTTGACATCATTAATAGCAATAGAATAATGAAGATTACTAAACATGACCTGACTGGCAACATATGGTCACCTCTATGGGTAAGCTTATATTATAATCATAGTAAGTCATTCAACTTTAATCCCAAACCACTTCCATTTCTTCATAAAAGAAACCTAATAACTTATAAAGTAATCATCCCAATAACATTTTTTTATAATCAACTTACAAAAACTCTTTGCATCTTTAAATTTATCTACCGCTTTGGAGACCCTGCAACCCTTAAATCTCAACCCGAATCTGAAACTCAGTAACTCAATGCTAAACTTAAACAACTTTCCATTATTAAAAAATAAACCAATCCCTGATTTCCTTCCCTTTTGTGATTCTACCATCACAGAGATAAGAGACAAACTTAAATTGCCCAAAAGCTATACTATTATTGTAAGACAGATTACAGAATTATGTTTTGGTTATTTATCCAATAATAACTTAACAGATAGGGCTATAGAGACCTCCAATTCTCTGTGGAAACTAATGCTACTAAAGAAAAAAATGATCTCAAATACCTATAACTTGATAACTACTATCAAATATCAGAATAGTACTCTATTTTCAAATGATTGGCTTAAAATAAACCCTGCTATCACTAACCACCAAATAAAGCAATCTATAAAAATAACCTCTAAAATAATCTCTTTGAAGAAATTGATGTGCACATAACTTATGATTCTTAATAATCCATACTTTACTCCCATAGTTCTGCACAAATTTAATCCCTCCATCCCACCCTTTAGTCCTTATTGTGAATCCCAAAACGCTAACCTACTTCATATATTTTGGAGTTGCAAATGTGTTTATAAGGTCTGGAACTCTGTAATGGTCCAACTACAAAAATGGGGTATGAAAAATCCACCCTGTTGTGGGAGTTGCAATACTATACATACCTCCCCCAGGTTTATCGTTAACACAAACCCGCATCTTGATTACCCTCTTTTTGTTAATTAAACTATTTATTGTATCCAAATGGATGGACAGATCGGCAATTACATGGAGGGTTCAAACAAAAGGTGATTAAACACCTGTTAGCCCATAAAATTGTGATTTTTAATCATAAAAGACAATCTCAGTTTATTCAATATTGGGAATCATTATTCAAGCATATTTTAAATTAGATACTTAACCTATAGTATTTCTACATCCCTTTCTTGACAAATATTCTTTTTTTTCCAACTCTTGAGTCAATTCTCAAAGGTTTATTGGATTATCTCAAAATGTATTAATATTTTAATATAGAGAATCTCTCTCCCCATCTCTTTTTAGTCTCTGTTTTACCTTCACTTTCTTTGCTTAACTTTTTCAGACACGTACTTTTATGCTTGACAGTCTGGTTTATTTAGATGAATGACACTGTTGTAAATTTATGTAATATAGCTCTTTTTCTTTGTTCCTTGGTTTGTTCCAGTATTACTTACTTGTTCAATTTATTATTGTTCTGCATTGGTAATGTTGTGTCTATGTGCAAAATTAAATACAGATTATGGAAAAAAAATAAGAATATTAGCTCTCTTCAAACACTGAGGGTTGGCCACTTGACCATGATCAAGATAAAGCAGGTCAGAAAATGTCTGGCTGGATGCATAGGTGAATGGACGGATGGGTGGGTGGATGGATTACATATCATATCTGACTCTGGAAACAAGAGAACGAAAACTTCCAAACTTCCTGACAAAACTGCATTAGCTTCTTCTTATTTATTTATTTAAATTTGTTGACCGGGAGTGTCCGACTGGACGTAGGTCCATTTTTAGCGGAGGCCCGGGGAGAAAAGCTCCACAGTAAAATAAACAGACAGTAGTTACATTGGATTACATAGCAATTAACAATTTAACATAGCAATTACTTACAACATATTTACAGATGAAGAACATAGTACATCAGTAGACAACTAGAATCTTTATCTGTGAAGTACATAACAGACATTAACAAATGTTACAATGAGAAGTTCCTGCTGTATAATAAGTACTAGGCTTATGAGCATCTGAGCTTGCTATAATCAAGGTAGTTAGTGGATTGGAGAGAAAGGTAGTGGTTGGATGGGGTAGATGATATTAGAGTGGGAGTTGCAAGGGCATAGCCAGCATGTTTTTAGGTGCGCTTTTAGTAAAGTTTTGAAGTGGGTGCATGATGGTACGAAGGTAATTATGGGTGGGAGTGAGTTCCATAATTTGGCTATGGCGCAAGAGAATAGTGCTTCACCAGCAGAGTTATTGGCTTTAGTGATCTGCAAGTGATTTTTGTTGCTGGATCTTAGTGGTCTGGTGGTGCGATAGGGTTGGAGTAGATTCTGGAGGGATGGGACATTTAGTGGATGGTTTACTAGTTTGTGGGCAAGTGAGAGTTGATACCATTGAAGGAGGTGAGGGAGTTCAAGCCAGCCCAGTTCAGCAAGTGAGAGACAGTGGTGACTATGGTAGGATGCCCCTGTGGTGAATTTGGCGATTTTGTTGTAGCAGGTCTCTAGCTTGTTTAGATCACATTGCCTTAGGTTGGTATATATTGGAGAGGCATAAAGTAGGATGGAGATAAGGTGGGAATTTGCTATTGAAATCTTTGCTGCTTTGGTGAGAAATTGCTTATTTCTGTATAATGCTCCTAGTTTTTTGTGGACTTTTTTTATGGTCATGGATATGTGAATGTCAAATTTTAATTTATTGTCTATTTCCACTCCTAGCAATTTGGTGTGTTCAGTTGGGTATATAGTGGTGTTGTCTTTTGCTGTGATGTTAATGTGAGAGTTGTTTTGAGTATGTTTGGTAGGTTGGAAGATGAGTTGTTTAGTTTTGTTTGGGTTGAGTATTAATTGGGCATTGGATAACCATGTTTCAACAGAGGTAAAGGTTTCCTGTGTGACTTTTTGCAGTTTGGGTAGGGACTGGGCTGAGCAGATGATGGTCGAGTCATCTGCATATTGTATGAGTGTGCCATGTTTGGTGGCAGAGGCTAGATTATTGGTGTAAACAGAGAAGAGTAGGGGTCCAAGGATGGATCCTTGGGGAACCCCTATGGAGACAGGTAGTTGGGGAGATATGTCATTCTGCCATACAACGGATTGTTGGCGGTCAGACAGGTAACTCTGAAACCAGTTGGTGACTGATCATGAGAAAGATAGGTTATTGAGGACAGAGATAAGTTGTTTGTGTGGGACCATGTCAAATGCTTTAGATAGGTCTAGGAAAGTAGCAGAGGAGAGATAGCCATTGTTTTTATGCTGAAGGATAGTGTTAGTAAAGGAGAGGACAATATTTAAAAAGTAGTGAGTGCTACCTTTTGGTTAAAGTCTCCAATCTTAACCCTACCTACCCCACAAGCATTTAAGCCCTTTCAATAAATACATGTAGAGAACACGAAAAGGTGTGTTTGGAAATATTGATTATGTCTTATTATCATTTTGGAAGTTTAAGAAAGAACACAGTTTTAAGTGTGGTTACTGTGGTCTTTACTGTATTTACTTTTCCTGTTATCATTTTTTTTATCCATGCTTCCTTTCTGGAGTTGGATTCTGTAGTGATATGGTGGATAATTGTTTTTGTTCTTAAGTTTAAGAAAGGATAGGAATGGAAATGAATCTCGTTTTTGCCGTGGTAATGTTAATGTGGCATGTTCTAAATAAATACGCATTCATTAAAAAGTACATCTTTGTCTCTTACTTGTGCTGTTAATGACTGTGTACATTTAAATACCTTCTTTCTGTACTCGATAGGACAAGCTCTCTTTAGATATTTCTCCCAGTTAAAGGTCACAGAAAAGACATTTCCTAGTAGCAAGCACTGTTAAAAAATTTGAAAAACCCCACAATTTTTCCCATTTTAGTGTGTGTGTGTGTGTGTGTGTGTGTGTGTGTGTGTGTGTGTGGTGTGCAATCAAATGTACAAAAGTTTCTGTCTTCTTGATAGCATTGCCCGTACTCTGATAAAAATGGACATATTCACATACAGAAAATCCATCCATCCATCCTCAAGCCTTTTTCCCATTTGTAGATGGAGTGGGGGTGTCACTTCAGCAGTGAGAATCATCTCGAGCTAACATTTACATTGCTTTGACTGCAAATTCAACAGATCATGAGTTTAGTTTATAATTAATGAAAAGTGGACTTACACTGCTATTTGGGAGCAGCGTACCTCCACCTTTTGGTCACTTTATATTGCTTAGATTGCCATTTGATTTGGTCATTTGGGTGGCATGTTAGGTGTTTTTTACTCTCCTTTTGGGATACTTTAACTTTTGTTGACAGCCAAGGCAGTAACTGCTTTAAACAGAATACCATGTAGCTACACCGAATATGCCAACAAATCCTGTTCAGCTTGATATGTTATTTGCCCAGTGGTTTGTAGCCACTGCTGCTGTGGTCAGTTTAATCAACTGTTAAGATTCATTGTGCAATCAGTGAGTAAAAATTATAGAGTTGGTTTTCAAGCGGTAAAGAGTGGAGTATTGGTTAGTGGCTGAAATGCTGGAGTTGTGCTGACTTGTTCTTGTTAGTTTTCTCTGCTCGCTGTGTGTAGACTGCTCTTAAACAGTTCACTACTAATAAATGGGGAGTGGTTGTATTTAGGAAGTTAATGTCATACACACCACAAAACAGTTTTGATTTCATTGCAGTCTGAAAAGCTGTGTGATTTTGAATGCATAGAAAATGGAAGTTAATGAAATTGCCTATGAACCTAATGTCTGACTTTTTGCACTATGTGGTATGATGTAATATTGATTTATTGAAATGCTTGATATTGGCATTAGTGTAAATAGATCTCTCTGAGAAAGGCCATCATGATGGAATACAGCAACTTGTCACAATGCTGTATTGTAATCAGAAATGAGATTCCTGCTGTCATGTTAAGTTTAATGTTAAAAGTAAAGCACTGTAACAAAAACAAGTCATGGATTTTATTGAATAAACTCTTATAGAAATGAGTCCTTTTACTATACCACTCAGTGCAGTCTTGGGGGGGGGGGGGTGTCAGTGGACTTGATTGAGTGCAGCTTTTAAATCCCTGGCTACACTCCTGGTTGTCCCTGTTTCTGGAGGCAAGAGTTTGAAAGCTATGGACCTGGAGGGGGAGGATTAAAATTGTAAATGTCCTGACATTTTAGCAAAAATATTATACAGTTTTTTTACATTCGATCTCAAAAAATTAATGTGCTATAAAACAACTAAAAACTCTACAAAAGAAACTAAAAATAGTAATAAAGTGCCCCTGATTTGGCTAAATATTTTGCTCTGAACTGCGGAAATCCAATGATGCTTTGAGCAAAAAAGGTGGTTGATTATAATTACCAAATAAAGACTTAAATTCATTATAAGCATGAGACTTTTTTTTATTTCAGAAAATGCAAGTTACATCATTTATTTTTATTTTGTCAGCTTTGTAAATAAGTGAGACAGATGTTTTAGAACTGACCTTTATTTGGTTCCTTCATCCCTGAACACCTGTGGATTAGTCCCTGATTCTGTTGCTTAGAGGTTGTCTGGTCAAGAAGGTGCAGGGTTTGATTTTCAACTGGGGTGAAGATTAAGAGTTATTTCCTGTGTGCAGGGTTTGATTCCCTCAGCGTTCATTTGCCTTCTACATGACCTTAAGTAAGTCACATAACCAGGCAGTGCATTGGGAATTTGGGCTAGACTCCTTAATTGTCTCCTGGACTGCAAGCCTAGTAACTATCTATCCATGCTTTTCATTCACTTAGGAGGTAGGAATCTTACCAGAAAAAGAAAAGGTCCCTGATTTCTGCTTTAACAAAAATGTTGTGTCTGCCAGGTCTGCACAACTAATGTTTTGGATATCCAGTGTCCCTGTCCAAGATAAGTTGTTTTCCAATAAATAATCAAAAAGGAAAGTTAAACATTGGAGTCAGTAAATAATGAGATTTGAGTTTCAGACTTCAGTATATGCTTCAGAAAATGCATACAAACACAACATGTTTTTATTACAGCACCTACGTATAAAAGCAGTGTTTAAGTATGTCCTGGTTTTGGCCATTTGGCCTTTCCACTATTTTTAGCTTTACTGTTGATTCTTGCACAATCAGTAAAGTGGTTGTAATTGATGACCATGGAAGCAATATGTGGATAAAAGTGATACACCCCTGCTATTGTGTAATGACTGTTAAAAAGTCATTGATTTGTCATGGCAGGAGCAATGCCACACAATAGTGCTGTATTTTGTTGCAATCATTCTAAAACTAGTACTGCCATGGCTTATGCTCTTGTGTGTGTGTGGTAGTGGGGGTTGTAGTACATTGTAAGAGTAGCAAGTGTGTCATAATTTGTTTCATTTTCCATCACAGTCAAACATCAACACTGCACACAATAAATATCTGTCTTTGGTGGACTAGCAGGAGCAGGATGTGTGTGAAAACAGTTGTGCCTTAGCAGCTGCATTGAGCATCATTACTATCTTACAGCTGTGCCTTGGCACAGTGCTGCAGTGAGCATCATTACTATCTCACAGCTGTGCCTTGGCACAGTGCTGCGGTGAGCATCATTACTATCTCACAGCTGTGCCTTGGCACAGTGCTGCAGTGAGCATCATTACTATCTCACAGCTGTGCCTTAGCAGCTACAGTGAGCATCATTACTATCTCACAAATGTGCCTTAGCAGCTGCAGTGAGCATCATTACTATCTCACAGCTGTGCTTTGGCACAGTGCTGCAGTGAGCATCATTAATATCTCACAGTTGTGCCTTGGCACAGTGCTGCAGTGAGCATTATTACTATCTCATAGCTGTGCCTTGGCACAGTGCTGCAGTGAGCATCATTACTATCTCACAGCTGTGTCTTAGCACAGTGTTACAATGAGCATCATTACTATCTCACAGCTGTGCCTTGGCACAGTGCGGCAGTGAGCATCATTACTATCTTACAGTTGTGCCTTGTCAGCTGCAGTGAGCATCATTACTATCTGACAGCTGTGCCTTAGCAGCTGCAGTGAACATCATTACTATCTCAAAGCTGTGCCTTGGCACAGTGCTGCAGTGAGCATCATTACTATCTCACAGCTGTGCCTTCGCACAGTGCTGCAGTGAGCATCATTACTATCTCACAGCTGTGCCTTGGCACAGTTGCTGCAGTGAGCATCATTACTGTCTCACAGCTGTGCCTTGGGCACAGTGCTTCAGTGAGCATAATTACTATCTCACAGCTGTGCCTTGGCACAGTGCTGCAGTAAGCAGCATTACTATCTCACAGGTGTTGACTCTAGGTAAGTTCTTGGCTGTGGCTTCTGTGCAGAATCTGCATATCCTCCCTGTTTTTCCATATTTTCCTAGTTTCTTACATCACTCCAAAAATATGCCACAGGTAAACTGAATTTCCTTCATTTTGCCTATATACGTATGCAGTGTGTATGTGCCTCTTATGATATACGCGGTTTGTTAGTATGTGTATTCGTGTGTGAAAACTCATTGCATCTTGTGATAGATGTGACTTTTCTGGGACAGTGTAAGTGCGCGTCTCTATGTTTGCATGTAAAAAATATCACTGATTTTTATCTGTGGTCACATACAGTATTGCTTAGCATATGGATAACTCTTCTGTCATTATTTTTTAAAAATTAGACATAAAATGCACAAAGAATACTCAGATCTCTGAAATAATTGGAACAAAAGGCTGGAAAACTGCTCTAAAGTCAACCTCAGATCATCTAGAACCCCAATGGCTTTTGTGGGCCTAGCAGCCCCCAGCTCCCCAGCTTAACTCAGTTAATTCTCCCGCAGTTATTACACTAGATATTTAACTAGTTAGACTGCATTGAAAAGATATAGAAACAGCTGAAGACTAAGACAAAATGTGAAAAAATGTAGAAAAAAAAGTCATCTGGATGGTGTGATGAGGCCAGGATGACTGAAGACAAAAGACAGGGACAACAGAGGATCTGCCCATGGAGGATCAGTGGACAATAGGGGATATAGAGCTCTTCTCCAAGGGTGCTGCTTAACCTAAGGACAGCCCTGCATATTGTCCCCCTGTCCCTATTGATCTAATTTCCAAACAGCCCCAGTAGTGTAGTTTCCAGACTGACCCCCCCTTTTGCAAAATTCTGGATCTGCCACTAGTTATATTTTGTGTTTAATATTTTGTCTGTTCTTCAATTTGTGATTGAGTGTTAGTATCCCACAACTGCATTGCAATGTGGGGGTTACATAATTATGTATGCAAATTTTATGTTAATCACCACCCAGATTTTTGGCCATTTGTATTTACTTTTCATGGGCCTTTGTCCAGATTTTTGATGTTTCCAGGTTGAGAGGTATGATATATAATGACCTTCTATTGTGAAAAAAATAAGAAAGTGTTCTTCCTTTTGAATCTTTGCTATGATTTTTTAAATGTTAGTGCTGTCATTTTTAAAAGTTAGTGCTATGATTTTTAATGCTTGGAGATTGAGAAATATTAACAAGCACAAAAAAATTGACAGTGCAGAATATGGGGCTAAATACCGAGTTTACTTTGCACCTTCTGTGATCCTAGCATTGCCATGGCAGTAATATTATGCAGCCCTTCTCCCTGTGTGTGGTACCCTCTTAAGTATATCCTGATGTTTCTATATTTACATATAGAGTCTATATTATAACAGCGAGTGCTTAAAATAGCGAACGCTGTATAATTGACCCTTAAAAATCGAAACAGCAAAATGCCGAACACAAGGAACAGCAATTTTCTTTCCAAGGGAAAAATATTGCTGCTCTGTAAAAAAAAAACAAAAAAAAAAAACAAACAAAAAATAAAGTGGGGGGCTTTGCCCCCCCCCCACACCCCCAGCTGTGGGGGACAGTGCTCCCTACAGCGCCCCTACTTAAATATACCAACTCCAAAATCACACCACAGTGGAGGAAATGGCAAAGTCCCGAAAACGGTCTAGTGATGATTTTAAATGGTCAAGTCAAACAGCATTTGCTATTTTACGTGTTCGCTGATTTAATAGGGAACCTACACATATATATATATATATATATATATATATATATACATATATATATATATATATATATATATATATATATATGTGTGTGTGTGTGTGTGTGTGTGTGTGTGTGTTTGTGTGTGTTACATATTATGAATACATCAGTTTTACAGTTCATTTCACTTGCAAAATTCTGTGACACGGAGCAAGTCACTTGCTCAGACAGTGCTCCTGTGTTCCACCTGAAAAGTGGCACTTGTGCCCTGTGGGCTTATCTGGTTAAAAACAAATTATATCTGACATCTGGCATCAGAATACTTTATAACTCCACTGCTATTGTCATCAGCAGAGGTTACTGCAATTCTGTCCTGCTGGTGCATTACACAACATGCATTATATGTCTCTTCAGCTGTGTGAATGTAAGAGGATAGTTTACTTACAGCATATAAATAATGACTGCACTACTGTACTCATCATGTTATGTGTAAGACATTTGTTATTATTTCATTAATATACATTTATAAGAAAATATATCACTTGTCTTGACAGTATATACTTTCCACAACTATGAAATACCTTTTGCTGTTGCAATAAAATATTAAGTTCCTTATAGTCATCTATAACATTACTGAGCAGAATAATGTTTCAGTACTACATTATGAATATCTGACTTTTCAACACTGCCCCCCCACCCAAAGTAATGTGCAACTGTATTACTGTATGCCTCCTAATACGTCTATGAAAGATGAGGTCACAGGTATGTGTTTTACCATGTCTGACACCTAACAGTTTTCAGTTATGACTGCACAAAATATAGAGAAAATACATTATTAAAACAAAGATTTATGTACAGATAGGGCTTCACTTATAACATCCTATAACATTAAAGAACATTTATTTATTTATTTGTAATTCATTTTATTAACCAAGTATATGCCTGAGACTTGAAAAATAAAATCCCAGACATACTATGGGAAATAAAATAATTGATTATGTAGATAGTTAAAAATGCAAAGGTATAGTTAGAAATTACAAATCCACAGAAATTTGTCAAAGAGGTTAAGACAACAATGCAAGGAAGGAAATTGATACTGTGGAAGTATCCACAACAATTCTTCAAAAGGAATTCCAACAAATTACAAAATACAGAAAAAGTAAGTTGACAGCACACAATGTTGACCTCCATAATACTAGAAAACTTGTGCACCTTTATTGGGAGATTGTATCTCCTACCCCAAATATGTAAATATACTAAGTCCAATTTTGTACATTTAATATAAGATCAATCTATGTACTGTTTTATGTGTGTAGATAGATAGATAGAAATATAGATATAAATGCATATATGTAAAATATTCATAATATCAAATGGATGAAATTACGAATGCCATAAGATCAACTGGGAGAAGTTGAATCACAAGCTCCTAAACAAATTACGAACAAGTTCTATGCAGGGGGCAAGAGCACTGCACCCCCACACCCTTCAGCTTATATATAGCAACACCGAAATTCCACTACAGTGGGGAAAGGGCAAAAACCCAGCCCTTGCTGTACCACAATCTTGTACAAGCTACCAACTTTTTTAGTACTTCTGTGTTTCGCCCTTTTATGCACAGTCATACAGTGTTCTGTATTTTAGCTGTGTATATATATATATATATATATATATATATATATATATATATATATACACACACATACATACACACACACAGGCATATACACACACACACACACACACACACACACACACACACACACACACACACACACACACACACACACACACACACACACACACAAAACAACCCTCCATATATATTTTATATTATTATATAAAAAAAAAATATATATATATATATATATATATATATGTGTGTGTGTGTGTGTGTGTGTGTGTGTGTGTGTGTGTGTGTACATATGTATGTGCTTATGCACTAAAGTATGAAAGTGTGTGCATGATACAGTTATTAGTGCAGACTTAGATGCGTTGTGAGGCATATCCAACGAGTGAGTACCTTACGACTATGAATTATTGTTGCAAGAAATCATGTATATGATTTGGAACAAAGCAGCAGATGAACCTCAGAGTTCTAGATATTTTCAGCACTTGGACATCCATGGCATTATGTGGGTACAGTCTCACAACTTGGCAGGTAAGGTATAATCCGACTGTAAAACAGAGTTCACAATGTGCATTCCTATCCTCTGTGCTGGTACTCTGGAAAAGCCAGTAACTCTGAACAAAAATGTTCCTTTGGTGGGCTAAAGAAGGTAAAAACAAGGCAGGAAAAAATACTACTTAATTTATTGATTTATTATTACTTAATACATTATTTTTCTCTTTCTGATTATGTCTGGAAAGAGAGAAAGAAAGATGGTTTTAACTATTTTGTTATTTTTTATTTGATTAATATTTTGCATTGTTTTTTTACTCATATTATCTAAATTGCCATGGTTGAAGTGCTGAAAATATATTCTTGAAATCTGAGGTGCAGTTGCTTCTTAGCTGTAAATCATATATATGATTTCTTGCAGGTACTGATTGCTATAATTTTCTACCAGATTTGACTAAAATAACTGCCTTGAAGCTCCTAGAATACTTAAATTTTTTATTCTTACTGAGTTACTGTGATAGCTGTACACTCATTTTAGTACTTATTTATAATATAAGATTTGTCATGGTTTGTACTCTAGTGATAATTGATAATTCAGTTACTTCTAGACCTCTGATTTTTCTCTCTCTCTCTCGGCTTTTCCCAGTTAGGGGTCACCACAGCAGATCACCTTGTCTGCTCATGATTGGCAGTAGAGTTTTTACAGTGTCAAGTTGCCAGCCCAGTTCCCAACCTTCCACTGAAGGCGCACACACGCATGCACTCACGCCTAGGGCCAATTTTTAGCGTGTCCAATCCACTTGCAGCATGTCTTTGGGGATGTGGGAAGAAAGCAGAGCACCCGGAGAAAACCCACACGACCACAGGGAGGACATGCAGACTCCACACAGAAGACACCCCAACTGAAGATCGAACCAGAGAGCCTCTTGCTGTGAGGTGACAACACTAATCGCTGCACCACAGCGGCCATCCAGACCTCTGATTCCTGTAGAACCTTAAAGTGTGCTACGTTGTTATTTGCCAGTGAGCTTGTTTGCATCTTTCTAGCTTTTCTGTGTTATTGTAAGTTGCCTGGATTTCCACTGCACTGCACATTGTGTAGATGCATTTAACCATGCATGGTATAGACACATGCACTTAGATCTTTAACTTTCACTATATTACCCTCCCTACAAATTTTTTTGAGTGGCCTTTTATAGTTGAAATTTACTAAATTGGGCAGTTTTGTCATTATTGGTTCATGCATTTTGTTTCATTTCTTAATGGAAAAATGTTCAAAACTACAAATTTAAAAAACACTTTAACAAGTGGTGCTGTATTATACAAGGAGTATAATTTAATACAATTAGGAAGGCGAATCAAAGAACACATGCATTTTGCATGGTCCTAACAATGTGTGCAAGGGGCCTGTGATTTGAAAACAGCCCAAAGATAAACTTCATCCGCCACTGGCCAGATACATTTTCTTTGAATGTGAGTTTCAATGCCATTTCAATGAATGTGAGTTTCAAGGGCAGATAAGTTTACTGTTAATGTTAAGTCTGTTTTCATTGTGAGACTGTATTGTTTTGTTTAACAAATGTCTATCAGTGTTTATGCTATAAAATTTAAAATATTGAAATAAATTAAATCCAAATATCTGTAATCACTGTAGAAGTAAATCAGAAAACTGCATGCACATTGAGAGGTTTAAACCATGTTTATGGTAACTGGAGAGAAATGGGGAGCCGGATAATAGGACTTGTCAGACCCCATCTAGACACTATTCACTATCAAATTCCATCTGGATCAATGGACAAAAACAGTCATCTCCTTGCACAAAGTTGGGATGTCAATGAACCCAGATAATTATAGACCCATAAGCATGACCAGCCTTATCTGTAAAGCTATGGAAAGGATCATCATGGAATGAATAAATAAAGACAGATATAAACTACAAATTCTCAACCCAAGCCAATTCAGATTTGCTAAGGGGAAGAGCCTACCTACTTATCCTAATCGACTTATTTGAAAGGGCTACTGAAACAATGGATAAGGGTAAATCAGTACCCACTATATATCTAGACCTTGCAAAGGCATTTGACACCATCCCACACTCGGGTATCATAGATAAACTATCCAGGCAAATTATAAATCCTTATTGAACTCACTGGATAGCAAATTGACTCAAAAACAGAACCCAGGAAGTTAGGGTTGTGGCTCTGTCTCCTCCAAAAGACCTGTCACTAGTGGTGTTCCCCGAGATTCAATCCTTAGTGCACTCCTCTTTGGCATTTACTTCTCAAAGGTCAAAGAAAATGTTAAGCGTTTATGGCTGAGCCAGTTTGCAGATGACTGCAAACCTAGTGCCATCATAGTGCCATCATAAACTCCCCAGTAAACACCAAGATATTCCAAGAGGGCCTTTCCCAAACAAATAGATGGTGCCAAAACCATGGTCTAAAACAAATTCTCAAGAAATGTATAATAGTATCTTTTGGCAAGTATAACTTCTGTTATATCTTTCATGTCGATAACAATCCCTTGAAAGGTGATTGTGTAGTTAGGGATCTGGAAACTTGCGTAGGCAATGAACCGTCCTTCAATTACCATGTACCCACTATTGTAAGAAAGTCATTTTTCATTGCAGAGCTTATATCTAAAGGTATAGTGTCCAGGTCCAGTGATGTAATCATTCCACTGTACTCAGTCATCATTAAGCTGATCATTGAGTATATTGCCCCTTTCAGGATGTGCCTGTCCAAACACTTGTTACAACTAGAAAGATCATAATGCTTTCTCTGTAAAAATACCAAGGACCTTGAGACCTTGGTAGATATGTACAATCGTTTCCAAGACAATGTCAGCCCCTAGGCAGCACAGACCAAGATATAATAATGGTGTTGCCTAGAATGGAGAAAGAACTACCAGCAGAAGATGACTTCAGACCCGTGTCCTTAATAAACCTGGATCTCAAAATATTAGAGAAGGTTTTAGCTAAGCAGATAGAATTACTGCTTCCAAACTTAATAGAAGAGGGACAGAGTGGTTTTATTAAGGTGGGGCTCCATCTCAAGTAACTGGTGGAGGTTAGTTGCATTTCTGGAAAAGCATGGGGTAGGGTATAGCAAAGCAGGGATAGTACCATTCAATATCATGAAAACATTCAACACTGTTAATTGTAGTTTTCTATTTAAATGTCTAGAAAAAAGAGGAATGGGTGAATATGCTATAATACTCAGAGCTGGTGTGAAGGAGAGACTATCAGGAGTATGGGGGGGTGTAAGAAAGGGAGAATGAGAGGGATGTGCACTTTACCCAGGACTTTTCATACTTGTAATGTAGAATCTGCCTTTAAAAGTCAGAATAGAAGAGTAGAATACACAGGGCAACAGGAGGACAGAGTCATTTTTTGATGTTCACTGATGACTGTATATTAATGAGCAGCAATATTGACTTGGTCTTGGAAGGAGTGATGAAAATATTACAGCTCTTTGGGCAATTCAGAAGTTTAGAATGTAATGTTGATAAAACCGTTATGATCAGGCTGGGACAGAGAAAGAAGAAAGGTAGAGACATAATGAAGGAAGGGAAGTATCCTAAGTGTCTGGGACTAACTGTGGAATGCTCTTGGGAAGATATCTGCAAATAAAACTTTAAAAATATAATGGGCATGATGGAGGAAGTATGGTCAATGAAAGTGGCAAAGTTGAGAACCATCTCTAGTAATATAAAAAAATAACCACGACAGTGTTGCCTCATATTTTTTATTTAATACATTGTCTACCAGCATTAACCAATTAACATTAATTAATTAGCATTAATTAATTAACCAATTGGGAGGAGGGAAGGCAGTTGCAGCAGGCATTGAGCAAATAGATAATAGGGGAAGAGGGATAAAGAATTGCAACAGATGAAATGCAGGGCCTTCCCAACTTGGAGAGGTATGCAATGGCATTTGATATGGCTCAGCTTCTACAGGAGCTGGAAGTATATGAGAATGGATGTATGGACACTTTTATGGATACTTTTTTTAAAGTAGGGGTTAGGGTGGATCCCATTGAGGTGGTATATGGCATGGTGGGAGGACAGCAAAGGGTTAAGGAATTGTATATGGGGAGAGGTCCTTTGGATAATATCTGGGTACACCCGATGGTGGTAAGAAACATTAGAGATAGTGTTAGAGACAGATGGCAACAAAGAGGAATTCTAAGTTGGTTACAGATAATGAACATAGAAGATGAGTGAGGATGAAAGTCTTTTCAGCAGCTTAAAGAAGGGTTTAAGTTGGGGACGTGGATTGGCTTGTATTAGAAGAACTGCATAGCATATAAGAAGAGAAACAAGGTAAAGGCATGCAGTAGCTTCAACAAATACCATGGGACACATGGGTTGGGGTCAAGAGAGGTAGGACAAGTCTGATTTATAAAGAAATGTGGAATAAAAAAGCAGGACATTACTTAGGAATATATGGAAGAATTTGGAGAAAGCAGAGAGCCATGGCAAATAGATACAAGTATGGAGGGATGTGAAAGGACTAGGAAGATTTTTATGAATAAAGGTTCAGCAGCTCAGGATTATACACAGATGGTATCATACTCCAATCAAGCTGTTCAGAGCAGGAAAATTGCTTAATAGCCAGTGCTGGAGATGTGGTAAGGAAGCAGCAGGCAACTTGCACATGCTCTGGGAATGTGAGAAGGCACAGTTTTATTGGACACAACTCAGGGCAGAACTCAGAAATTTGTTTATGCATTGTTGAAAGAAGGACTAGAAAATCTGGTTATTTGGTATTAGTGTTTGGATAGCTGGATGTTTGGGTAGTTGGAAATTTAGTGAAAATGCAGCATGCACATGAATGAAGACAACCATTAACCTCCACTTATGTATACATTTACCTACTTCTGTGCAGATTTGTAGGGAGAGTCATACTGTCCTACAAGACAACTGGCCCAGAGACAGAAATGGCTCAAATGTGGAATACTGCAGCTAGGGGACTAGGATTCTCTCTGAATAATAATTGAGTAATAGTATTAGTAAATGCAGGCTTAGATAAAGATATTGAAGAAGAGCGAGTCTGAACTGCATATAGCGCACATAGTTTGTTCAAATTTTTTTATGTTTGAATGACTCTTAATTTGATGATTTAGTTCATAGAGTTTATAATGTTGTCCTTTTTAAATCACAACTGGTCTTTCATTTCTGTGGAATTCTTTTTTATCATAACATATTAATAGAGCATTAAAAAAAAAAAATCAATGGCCTAAACCATAAAAGCTATGTAGACTGTCTTAAAGCTTGTCCCTCTTCTTGGTATCATACAAGCTGCTAAAAAAGGTGACATCTGCCTTACATTTAAGGCCTTAACAGACACTCTCCTTTCTGACCTATTACACATTCGTAAGTCCACTGTTATTGTGAACACATGGTCAAGGGATCTCAGTCTCTTTTGCAACATAAATAGAACATGTTAAAGGGCTAGAAATGTATCACAGAGAATACAATTTCTGTGTCACATAAAGCAAAGTATTTGTCTTACCCTATTCAAGCATAATTTGTACAAATTAATGGGAAATCATAAATTCATCCCTGGCTTAACACCCATGTCCTTCATGGAAAGGGGCAACAAGTAAATGTCCCAGCATATTCATGTTCTGCCAATATCTTGATTATTCATACACAAAACACAAGAGCCAAAAAACTGTCTTGGGAATGTAAGGCTAGGCTTCTTAAGATCCACACAGATCAATAGCAAGTAAGTACCTATGAACCTATGTGTAGTGCATAACATGCCTAGTTATGCTCTGAAATTGGCTAAATATCAGGAAGGTGCTAAATAAGCAAATAATAATGCCCAACAGGATGAGCGTTATCAGAGGATTAACAAATGCCCAGGTTTGTTATGATGTCAACACCCCAGGTGGAGGGAAGTGGGCTAGTTCCCTAATAACATCCACCCTGGATGACATTACTGCACTTAAAGAATTGGCAGTACTTATGTATTATCGCAACCACATTTTCAAGCGAATGGTGGTTGCTTTCCCTTGTGTCAACTGGGACTGATTAAGTATAAGAAAACCTCAGACGCATGTTTTCTTTAATGTGTTCTTGTTTTTAGGAAAGTTTCTCACTTTAGATGAAAAAAATTAAGGTTTGAAATAATAGGTTTCCCCATTTACTGCCAGTGTCTCAAGATGTCAGTTAAGCAAGTTCCCCCATTCCACACTTAAAACACGTTCCGCGTTCCTTTTTCTCAGCCTTTGCCCTGACAACAGAAAGCATCGGGAAACAAAAAGCCAAAGCAGTATACCCTGTCTGACTCCTTACAAAGTGATCGGGAAGGGTAGTAGACTGTTAAACACTATCTTGGTGGATTTTTTATTTATTGTTTGGTTTGTAAAACGAGTATGGGTTTTCAAACGTTGCTTGCAATTTTTGGCTAGCTAATCCATTGGAGGATTAGACATCTGATAGGAAGCAAAGACAATCCAGGGGATTTTCGAGTAGAAAAAGGCGGCAGTACTGCAAAATCATTTAAACATCTGATTAACCTCTCTAATATAATTGATCCATAAAGTGAGACTAGCATTGGGGGGATGAAAGGAAGTTAGCAGATGCAAAAGATTTTTGCAGTACTGCTGTTTTCTACTTAAAAAAAAAGTCTCCCTTGATTGTCTTTGCATCCCATCAGACGTTCTTCTGATGCACGTAAAAGGGCACAGAGACTGCAGCTAGTTTTTCTAGTCAAGCCACCGCAGAATCGATGAAGAAGCAGCGGAAGAAAATGGTGACTGCTTTACCAAGCCCTCTGTTTACAACCCAGCCTTACATCACACCTTAAAAATGTTTAAAATGGTGACTGCTTTACCAAGCCCTCTGTTTACAACCCAGCCTTGCATCACACCTTAAAAATATTTGAACTTTCTTATAAAACACATATCAGACAGACCTTACAAGGTAAGACCAAATGTCCGTTCTTCAATTTTATGTCAATTATCGCAGCATGAAAATGTGGTTGCGATAATACATAAGTACCGAATTGGCTATCTGTTGTTTTGTATTTTTTATTACTGTATACTTTTTTATATATTTAATGTGAAATAGTTCATCTGCCTAATGTTTCAGACTTGCTGTAGCATATGTAATTGTTGGAGGAAGAATTTTACATCCAAAATATAAGTTAGGTAAGTATTTAATGCTTACATATATATATATATATATATATATATATATATATATATATATATATATATATATATATATATACACACACACACACACACACACACACACACACACACACACACACACACACACACCACACCACACACACACACACACACACACACACACACACACACACACAGTCTCAGAAGCATAGACAGACTCGTACACATACATACAAACATACATATACAGACACACACACACTGCAGTTCCAGACATTTTTTTGAGTGAATACATCTCAGATGTCTCATTGGGATCAAATGAATGAAGAAAAAATCATGGAATAGAAGGCACTGCAACCCCCCATTGCCTCTTAACTGTCTTTGTTTTTGTTGAATAGCTCTGCTCTGTCTCTCATAGAATGGCTCCATATCTAAAAAATATTTCCTGCTTATTTTCTCCAAACGTTTATACTTGTTAAATGACATCAAGCAAATTAGACTGGTTCATTCATGTCTTAAAATTGCAAAGAAGAGTTTTATAAAACCAGGTAAATCGCTGAGGATGAAAATCAGTCAATAATGCCAGACATTAGAGTTTCAAACTTCTTTTTGTTCAAAAAATGCATATTGATAGATTGCCTGTTGCGGAGGAGAGGCTAGGCCATTTGGAGCCCAGAGGAAGGGGCTTCATTTGGTGCCCCCCAAAAAAACATATACACATGTGGCCTACAGAGTTGTTTTTCTTGAACAGGGGTAGGAAAAACATCTTGAAAATAGCTTTTCACAAAAAAAGAGAGAGAGAACAGGAAGCTGAAAAGCAAGTCCAAAGAGGAAGTTTAAGTCTGAAAATGCATTAAACTTTCAATAAATCATTTAATTGTCATGTGATGTATACCCAAACACAACATTGCTTTAGTAATTTAAAGAAAACACACATTTAGCTTTCCCTTAATATATTAAACATAAAGCATGACTGAGTAACATCATAGTTTTGCTAAATAAAGTTTTAAAACAGAAAACCTCCTTTTTTATTACATCTTCTGACAATACAAACATCCAACCTGACACCCACACAAAACTCCTAGGGGTCATTATCGATGACGAACTCAAGTTCAACCTACACATACTCCAATGTATAATAAAAACAAACCATAAACTATATCTGCTATATCGGAACAAAAAATTCCTAACCCCTGAATCTAGACTTACCCTGGGCCAGGCACTCCTCCTCCCCTCCCTCTTATATGCCGCCCCAGTTCTTACCAATATCCAGGTCTCCATGCTAAACAAACTGCAACAGACTTACCGTAAAATAGCCAGTTTCATTACTAACTCCCCATACAACTCACACCACTGCATTTCTTTAAACTCTCTTCAATGGCTTGAACTTCCCCAGTTTCTGCTATCTTATCAGTTTCATATGCTGCACTCTATTCTTTATAAACCCTCCTTCTATCCATCTCTATCTTCCTTAGTCTCCATCTACATCACATCCCGGACCCTCCGTACTTCTAACCAACAATTACTTGATATCTACCACCCAAAAAGGTCAGTAGGCAAACTACAATACACAAACACTCCCTTGCCCATGCTTGGAACAAACTTCCCCTTGACGTACGTTCCATCTCCCACACCTCACACTTTAAAAATGAACTAAAAGCTTATTTTCTCAATTCCAGAACCTGCCCTTGCCATGACGCTACCTAGTCTTCCTTCCCTTTATGTACCCTCAAAAGGACCATACTTAGTACCTCATTACACCTCTCTCTCCAATGTGTCTACTATGCATTTGCACAATTTTATACAAACAAAACATATTTATTGTTGACCTATTGAATTATATCAATGTAACATTGTTACTTAGCTTCTTTTTAATGTAACTTTAACTTTATGCATGTAACCCAACATATATGTGAATCGTTTTGCTATAACTGCTATTATATCAATATTGTTTAAAATTGTACTTGTTTTAAAATGTATTACTGGAGCTTTTCTCCTCGGGTCTCCACTGAAAATGGGCCACAAGCCCAGTTGTACAAACCTGGTTAACAAATGTCAATAAATAAATAAATAAATAAAACACTATTGGGCACAATCATTAATTCCAGGGTGTTGTGTACCATTTAACAGTTGCTATTGAAGCTAAAATACCAGACATTCCGCAGGTGAAAATGAAGCTGAGAGTTGAAGGCTGCATGTAGACTCAAACACAGGAAAACAAATAAGCATCAGTCTGCTGTTAACATTGTACAAATACTGCTCAACAAGTCAGAGGAAAACATTTGCAGTATAAATTACATTCAGAAAGTAATCAGTGCAAATGGAAAGTAAATGACATACATTAGAACAAAGGCTACAATGCAAATATACAATGATCTTCTTACAACTAAACCATCAACAAAATCGGAAATAACATTATTTATTCAACTAGTAATGGATAAAAACAGTCTGATGAAGAACTCATCCCCCCCATACAACAGTGTAGGATTTATTGAAAGCCCATCAATTAATATAAAAGCAGACTTGATGAATTAAGAACTCATCTCTTTCTTCCTCTAACCGCCCCCCATAAAACAATAAAGCATTCATTGAAAGCCCAATCAGTAGAAATAATTTACTAATTATCGATAAAAACAGCCTCGATGAATTAAGAACTATCTATCCACCCCATAAAACAGCCAACAAAGTACCTACCTGACCTATTTAGCAGCTACAAATTCATAATAACCAATATTGGCAGCAATAGGAGGATACCCCACAAAATTGTGCCTCTATGCCATTCATTCATTACAAATCAAGCACTTCTCATCTGAATGAGGGAGAAATCTCTTTCCAGGACAGAGTAAAAGACTATGAATTAATATACATTTTTTCTGAAGCAAAGAAGAGTATAATTCTAATTATTGTCATTGTTTGTCAAGTGCAATTCACCACCTGTTTCTCACAAAAAGGTAATTTGCTTGTACTCAATGCCATACTGCATCTATGCATTACATTTTAACTTGACACTCCAGCCCACCACCAGTCCTGTCCACCACACAACTGATATCCAGATTCTGGTCTAGATTTACTTATAGGTAACCAAATAATAATCAGACAGGGACCGTTCAGGGAGACTTAAAATATTAGTATTGTGTTAACTTGAGTCATTGACAGAATAAGAGAATGTGAATTAATATACATTTTTCTGAAGTAAAGAGAACGTATGTATTCCATTTTTTTCTAATCATTTTCATTAGATTAAGTGCAATTCTTTGCCACCTGTTTCTCCAAAAGGTAATGGTGTAAAAAAGCCATTAAACCAACAGGTCAAACTAATTAATTGATTTTGCATTACATTTTAATTTGACACATTTAACAGTCCAGACAGCCCACCATCAACTGGCCAGATTTTTGCAGAATGTCCAGATTTTTGCCTCATTTGATTCTGTTTCTTATAAAAAGTGTTTTCTGGGAAAGTGCTGGTGATTGAAGTCACTAAATAATGGCAGCCACATCCCATCTTTCAGAAAGTGCAAGCGAACACAAAACCTGTTATTCAAGCAGCTTTCTAAGTTCACAAGGGATATGTTTAACATCTCTATGTTGGGAAAACTACCAGCCAAGCAGTTTGTTGTTGGTTATGGTCTGTCCCAACATAATACTCTGTCTCTGAAACAAAGCCAGCAATGAACCAAACAAAGCCCAAGCTTTTTAAATTTTTTTTTAAATGTGCCATAGTACCTACAGCAAGCGATTTAAACAAAAAGTAAACCAAGAACAAATCGCTTAGTTCACTGTGGCACCAAAGAAAAAGCTCTTCCACCTGTGCAGCCAGTCACAGGTCTCTGGTGCGGTGCCCACACATGATGATGTAAAATGGGATGGGAAGCATGCAGGATTGTCTTTGACATCCATGTAGGACACTTTGGTTCTTATTTTATTTCCCTTAAAAGGCAATAAAAAAAAAGATGTTATGCAAAAAAAGTTTTTTTTGTTTACTTCTTTAGCACAGATTGCACCCTAGACAAATCAGTGCCTGGGTGATTTCTCCTGCCCTTGCAATGCCACTGGCATGTTACTATCAAAAGACACTGGTATGTCCTATCTCTGTATCTGTCTTGCTCATCCTTTCTCTCTCTCACACACAAGCATGCCGACACTGACAAACAGATATGCACGTCCACATGCATGCACACATATACACACACACACATTCACATACATGTCCACACAGACAGACAGACAGACACACACACACACACACACACACACACACACACACACACACACACACACACACACTGGTGGCCATTTGCTTTTTTACTGTCCTTACCTGACACAGTAGGCTAAATTCTTGCATACAAGTGTATAACAGGTTGTCAAAACCACACACACAACACTCACCTCACATAACGTACAACATGGACATAGACTATTGTATGCTGTGACACTGAAAAGCAATCTTCCTAAACATTAAAGCTTATCTAGCTTACCTGTTGTCAAAGCTATGCCTCAGCAAGCCCAAAGGTATTCAGAAAAAAGCAACGCCTAACACCACACGTACTGTCATTCTCAGTGGAACCCCAAACACTAAGCCCCTAAGGGAACCAGACACACTTCCCAGGACTCTCATCACAGGGGACTCCATTGTAAGATACACTGATGTCCTTCTAACCAGGCAGCACAAGGAGAAAATAACTGTTAGTTGCTTACCCAAAGCCAGGATCTGCCTAATCATGCATGTGCTGAAGTCGTTACACCACAGGTACCAGTATGATTCCATCATAGTCAATGTGGGTGTAAATGACCTGAGATGTACCTCCCTGGACTATATGACGAGAGACATTATGGGGCTTTCAGACTATGTGTCTCAGGATGGTATGAGCCTAGCACTGAGAATGATGCCACAATATGCGCAAAACATGATTGCTTTTAAAAAACTAGCTGTCTTTCTGATGTCATTCTGAGGGATGCCAATATTTGTCAGCTTGCAAGGATATGGTTAACAGACACCATGTTGCTTTGCCAAGGATGGTGAGTACCTCTCCCATCTAGGCTTTTGAATCCTGGCTAAATGTTTATACACCCCATAGTGCCTTTTTTAAGGCAATGCCAAACTGACAAACCTACCGACATAGAAAAATCAATTTAACTTAACCTTAAGGTGTTACTGCAAATCCCAGGAGCGTAAATAAAAACTTTACTTGCTCCAAGCCCTCCTTACACTTGAAAATATAGACATCTGTGTAGTTACCAAGACATGGTTTAAAGTGGCAAAGTGTACCTCAACCTCATGCAAAGTTTCAGTGCCTTTCATAGTTTTAGACCAGTAGCTGCACAGACAAGGGCTAAAGGAGGAAGTGTCTCAATGTACATCACTAACAAGCATAGCTCTAGGGTGGTCAAACAGAATAATGTGCCAGAGTTCCTCCATGTGAGGCTCACCATAGACAAAATCCTGTACCATATCCTAGCCAGCTATAGGACACCCTTCATGTCCCAAGAAGCTCACAATGCATACTTGGACCTACTGGAGACTTACCATCCAGACTAACACCCTACTTATGGGGGACTTTAATTACTCCTCTATAGACTTGGAATCATACATGGCCTCAAATCTACAGGTGCAGAGATTCCTGGACTTTGTAAATACAAACATCCTTGATCAAATAGTGAAAATGCCCACTAGAGGCTCCAACATACTGGACATTGTTTTTTTCTCACTGGCAAGGTCCAATTATAAAGCTTCAAAATCACAATTAACTCTGTAATCCCATTAAAAACAGGAATGGCTAGGAACTATTCCAAGGCAGGTTACCCTTTATTAAGTGATGGTTCATCAAAATTCAGTGCCTCTTCAAATCCCAGGATCACAGCAGCTTATGCTGAATTGCTGTCAGAAACTCTGTACAACCATGTCAATGACTGCATAGAGGCTGCTGTAACTACCAGAAGTAAGCCCAGGACTAGCCCCGTAAACAAACCACCCTGGTGACATTCCAAATTAAACAGGATATACAACAAAAGGACAAATAATTATGGCAAAAATCAGGAAGGATAATTTCCATAAAAATAAAAACTCTCATCAAAATACATACGCAACAGAGATGGCTAATTAGGTCAAGCAAAGCCAATTTTGAGATTAAGATGTTGAAAAATAACCATAAGGCCTACTTCAACTATTTCAGAAACCTCAAGGGCAGCACATAACAATGTGCTGAACTGGTAGTTAATGGTTTCACATTCACCAAGCCTGGTGATATAGTAAACCTGTTAGCAGCCAATTTTAGTTCCAGCTTTACCCCCTTCTCAGCCTTACCACCACCCCACAAAATACCCTCATTTATAACCCCTGCAGCTATAACTAGGGAGCATGTACTGACTGTGGTCGCTAAAGCCAAGAACACTGCCTCAGTGGGCCCAGATAATTTTCCATGCCTCCTGAACAGTCTAAAATATGACTTATCAGGACTCCTGGAGTAATTATTTAACTACAGTCTTAAAACAGGCTTTGTGCCACGTGAATGGAGGACCATGACTGTCATCCCCCTTCATACAGGAGGACCTTCAACAGATCCTGGAAACTACAGACCCATTAGTCTGGGTAGTCTTATTTGCAAAGCCATGGAAAAATAATCATGGAAATTATCAACAAAAACATAAGAGACCTCCAGATATCGGATCCATCCCAGTTTGGCTTTGTCAAAGAAGGTCATGCTTGCCAAATCTGGTGGACTTCGTTGTAAAGGTTACTAAGGCAATGGATGAGGGAAAACTGTGCATACTGCCTACTTAGATCTGGCTAAAGCATGTAATACAATTCCCCATACAGGCATTGTCAACAAATTTATGGAACTAGGTATAAATCCATTTATAGCATGCTGGACATCTAGCTGGCTCAATGATAGGACCCAGGAGGTTAGAATTGGTGAGGCCATCTCCACAAAGAGGCCAGTCACCAGTGGAATCCCCCAAGGCTCTGTGTTATGCCCACTCTTCTTTGGAACCTACTTTTTGGATGTCAAAGCCAATGTCAAAGACCTTTGGTTAACAAGTTTGCAGATAATTGCAACCTGGGAGCAGTCATTGAATCCCCCCAAGATTAGTCAGGGAGCTATGAACTCATGTAGATCGTAACCTATCTTTCCACCAACGTGTCCAAAGTAGTAAGAAAATCCAACTATGTTGCGTCAACTTATAAGCAAGGGCATAGCAATTTCATCCAGAGAGCTCATCATATCACTGCAATTGGCCCTCATCAGACCCATCATAGAGAATAATGCCTCCTTCGGTATGTACCTAACCAGATAAATGCAGCAACTGGAATGCTCACAGAGGTTCCTTACAAAAAGGATACAGGGAGTAAACACAATGGCCTACGCTAATCACCTCAAAGTCCTTTCTCTTTATTTGATATCATACAGACTTCTGAGAGGTGATCTTTGCCTGGCATACAAGGCATCCCTGGACTCTGTTCTGATGAACCTTTTGTACATCTACAAAAATAAAACAACATTAACATTTTTAGATTAAAAGACCAAAATTTTGCTTCTGACATAAAAAAGTACATTAAAGAGACAGATATGTTTCTCATAGAATTCCAGTTCTCTGGAACAGGCTCCCCATCCATTTGAAGCAGAGTTCCTCCCTAACCCTATTTAAGCACAAAGTGGACCAAAGGATGGGTGACCAGAAATTCACACTTGGTCTGGTGCCTATGTCTCTGATGGACAAAAACACCCCTATATAAATGAAATTTGTGGATCACATTTGAGTTGCATGGCTAGGCTTATAAGGGCAGTAGTGGTCATTAGCCCAGGATACACCTGTGAATCTATGAACTTCAAGGCACCTTAATATGCTGCCATAAAGTAGCAGAGTTGTTTTTTTTTAACCAGGCATTACATGTACATTAACATCTGTGGGAGAACTTTCATTCTCCTTCCAGGGTGAAGATGTATAATTTGCCCATGCTGTAAGATTTTATTATGCATCCCTCAATGCTATTAAGGACTAGTCTTGGACAAGAACATTAACACTCAGCATCCAACACAGAAGATCTGCAAAAGATACTGAACACTTTACTTGGACTTGTTTGTTGTGAAAAAGTCTAAATTAAATGTTTAACAGCTTCCCATCACTTTTCTGTGGTGGTCACTCTGTGTGACAGAGGTAAGTGTTACAGTTTTCAAAGCTGTGACACACCTAGCATTACTACAACCTTTTTTCATCTTTTGTAGGACATGGAAGTGAGTAAATTTCCATGCACTACCAAGAATTATAGGTCTATAGGCTCATAGATGTTTACTTGGCTAACGACCACAAGGGCCTTTTTAAGCATAGCCATGCATCTCAAATCTCTGGCAAGTTCTAGTACCCTTGATAAGTGTAACCTGGGGCTTGGAAGATGAAACATTTACAAGCAGGGGCCTGGGATATTAACCATTTACAGGTTGCTTTTGTCCATTAGAGACATAGGTGTCAAGCCAGGGCTGAATTTCCTGTTCCCATCCAATTGTCCAAGTTACACTTGATGATTTTTTTTTCTTTTAACACAACCCAGATTGTTATGTTTTTTCAATGTGGATGTCACGTTTCATATTTTGAACCTTGCTCTTGAGGTGAATTTCTAAACATCCATGTTTCAAACACCTAATAATCTGGTTATGATCAGAGATCCAATCACAATCCTCTATATTTATTTAATTTGCTTACATTTTGTTATGTGTTATGTCTTTCTTGCTTTTAGTGTGAGAAATTTATACTAAACTAGTAAGACAAAAGCATTGCTTTAGTTGCCAATGCTTCACAAACACATTTATTGTTTTCCAGGTACTGTAACCTCAAAAACTTCTCATGAGTTGTAATTTTGGTGGCAACAACAAGAACTGAAACATACACACACACACACACACACACACACACACACACATATGTATATATATATATATATATATATATATATATATATATATATATATATATATATATATATATATATACAGTATATGCAGTAATGCTCCACCTCCACATATTTCTTTAATTGGTTTAGTTGATGGTATTTTTGTTGCAATCTCAAAAATATTTTCAAGGGTAATCATTTTGGTGGTAATTTTGAAAAACTGAAAACTCCAAGTGTAAGCATTATTATTCTTACAATCATTTTTCTTAAGTTGGTTTAGCTGATGGTATGGTACAGCACAGTATGGTATGGTATGGCTTGGTATGATATGCTTGGTACAGTACAGTATGGTATGGTTTGGTATGGTATGCTTCTTGCCTTTTTTATTTGGATTTCTGTGGTAATTTTACATGTGTTTTATTGCTGCTTTAATATAGATTTGCATTTATTCTGTGTATTAGTTTTGTGTACTGTATCTTCAATTTTACCTCTTACATCAAACCGTGTGTGTGTGTGTGTGTGTGTGTGTGTGTGTGTGTGTGTGTGTGTGTGTGTGTGTGTGTGTGTGTGTGCACGTGTGTTTTTAATTTAACCCCAAGGTTAGACTGTCTGACTCTCTGCATTCTATTGCCAAGGCGACTTCTAGTCTTTCATATTATTTGCTTTCTATCCATTCCTGTACTGCTTCATTGCCAGATTGTAAGGTTTATGCTTTCATTGTCATCAAGATAATATTCAACTTTTGGGATCCCTCTCTCTTTTTTTTTTTTTTTTTGCTCTGATCAAGTATTGTACTTAATTTTGAGTTTTTAGTGTTTTTATTACTATAAAGTGGTATTGTGTCACAATCCTGATTTCTGTTTTGTATTATTTTTATTGCAAAGTTAGTAATGTGTTTGAGTTGGGTACATGTATTTCATGTTTGTTTTATTGATTTCTTGTATTATTTTTTGTTTTTGGAATATTTCTGTGTTTGATAGTTTTCCCATACTAAATTACATTTCAAGATTGTGGCAGTATGCTGGATTTTGAAGTCTGTGATGGAAAAGGAATAGTTGGCCTGAATTAATTTTCATCCATGCAGTTAAACAGATTTGATGCATAGGCAAATAATCTGACTGGCTAATCTTCCTTGCCTATGTTATGTTCTACTTTCTGTCTCTACATAAACACACACACACACACACACACACACACACACACACACACACACACACACACACATATATATATATATATATATATATATACAGTATATGCAGTAATGCTCCACCTCCACATATTTCTTTAATTGGTTTAGTTGATGGTATTTTTGTTGCAATCTCAAAAATATTTTCAAGGGTAATCATTTTGGTGGTAATTTTGAAAAACTGAAAACTCCAAGTGTAAGCATTATTATTCTTACAATCATTTTTCTTAAGTTGGTTTAGCTGATGGTATGGTACAGCACAGTATGGTATGGTATGGCTTGGTATGATATGCTTGGTACAGTACAGTATGGTATGGTTTGGTATGGTATGCTTCTTGCCTTTTTTATTTGGATTTCTGTGGTAATTTTACATGTGTTTTATTGCTGCTTTAATATAGATTTGCATTTATTCTGTGTATTAGTTTTGTGTACTGTATCTTCAATTTTACCTCTTACATCAAACCGTGTGTGTGTGTGTGTGTGTGTGTGTGTGTGTGTGTGTGCGCGTGTGTTTTTAATTTAACCCCAAGGTTAGACTGTCTGACTCTCTGCATTCTATTGCCAAGGCGACTTCTAGTCTTTCATATTATTTGCTTTCTATCCATTCCTGTACTGCTTCATTGCCAGATTGTAAGGTTTATGCTTTCATTGTCATCAAGATAATATTCAACTTTTGGGATCCCTCTCTCTTTTTTTTTTTTTTTTTGCTCTGATCAAGTATTGTACTTAATTTTGAGTTTTTAGTGTTTTTATTACTATAAAGTGGTATTGTGTCACAATCCTGATTTCTGTTTTGTATTATTTTTATTACAAAGTTAGTAATGTGTTTGAGTTGGGTACATGTATTTCATGTTTGTTTTATTGATTTCTTGTATTATTTTTTGTTTTTGGAATATTTCTGTGTTTGATAGTTTTCCCGTACTAAATTACATTTCAAGATTGTGGCAGTATGCTGGATTTTGAAGTCTGTGATGGAAAAGGAATAGTTGGCCTGAATTAATTTTCATCCATGCAGTTAAACAGATTTGATGCATAGGCAAATAATCTGACTGGCTAATCTTCCTTGCCTATGTTATGTTCTACTTTCTGTCTCTACATAAACACACACACACACACACACACACACACACACACACACACACACACACACACACACACACATATATATATATATATATATATATATATATATATATATATATATATATATATATATATATATATATATAATTTTAATTATTATTATTATTGTCAGTGGTACAGTAGGTAACACACATGCCTTTGGTGAAGAAGGCTGTGGGTTCTATTCCCATACCAGGTAGATTGATTGCTGACACTGCAGTGAAGCATAAGGGGTTTTCTGCACTCCTGAGTGTGCCATCCTTCAGATTATATGTGAAATCAAAGCCCCATCTGCTTGAGATGGTGCTAACTCAGGTGGCTATAAAAGATCTCATGGCACCTGTGATGATATAGACAAGTGCTAGCATAGCTAGCTGGAGTTATGTAAAGAATAATATGTCATTTGAATATCAAACTGACATATAAAATACTTGGGTTACAAATGTATTAGAGGTGTATGTAATTTGTATATCAAACTGATTTTGTACAGATGCTTGTGCAGAAAATGTATTTGCAAGCTTTGCTTGTGTTGAAATGTATCAACAGTGTACCCTGCTGAAATGAAGAGAAATGTACAAGTATTATTGTAGCTGAATTAAATTCATATATTTTAACTGAGGATACTGGCACAGCAGAGGTTAACTTTAAGAAAAATAAGGGAAATGTAAATGAGCTGTTACACCCTTAAAAGTAACCCCACAGTGCTGAATAGGACCGGAGATGCTGGGTCTGCAGAAGAGCCTTTGTCCATTATCTCAGTGAAAAGAAGGGTGGCCCCAGGCACTGACATAAGCATCTGGATATGTATTGTGGCCATCTGTCTCAGCTTCAAAGGGGAATACTGTCAGGTGACCAAATGAGGTCGTTCTGCCATCCCTCTTGTAAATTATATTTTAGATATTACAAAAAGAAATCTCAAAGTATTGAGTGTTCTGTTTTGGAAGCCTGACTAGAAAGACCCTCACCCATAGCATCTTGCCTTACGGTAGTAATAACTTAAATAGGAAACAGTAATTCTCTTAGATTCAGTGAGGAATATAGTAAAGCTTAGTTTAGATATTGTTTTTCTTTATTTGTCTGAGTTTGTCCATCAATGTTCTTTTAAATATTTCCTGTGATCTGAACTCTGTGGTTTACTTTGAATATATATATTCAGTATTTGATTTACTTTTATTATTTATTATTAAATATATTTAACTTTTATTGTGGCTGGTCCTTGCAGAAAGTATCTAACCTTGAAGAGTACTTATATTTATTTGGTGACACTATGTGGGCCACTCCAGAAGGTCTAGCTGTCTTGGTGAACTACTACTATTTGTCTTAGTATTAATATTACACAGTATAATTGGCTACCTTTTTAAGAGCCTTAAATAACTGACCATTAGCATTGATAACTACCTTAAAGTCTGTGCAAAGTTGGTAGAGTGGGTAATATGTGCCAGCTTTTCCCATGTGCGTGATTGTGTGTGTGTGTGTGTGTGTGTGTGTGTGTGTGTGTGTGTGTGTGTGTGTGTGTGTGTGTGTGTGTAAAAATTAAATCTTAAAGAGTGTGTGTGTCAGCAACTTAAAGCAGAGACACGAAGCACTGGGTTTACAGAGAGGGTGCTGGAGGACTTGGCTTGGACACTTGCTTGAGGACCTAACCCTACAACTATACCAGTGGGGAGTCTTATTAGGGACCTGGAGGGAGACAGATAAAGAGACATCCAGACTCCAGGCTGAGTGTGCTCCCTGTTTGCTCTTAAGGGAAATTGTACTTGATGAAGAGAGGTCTGCATCTAGAAATACTGAATGTATCCATTTCTATCTCAAGTGCACATTCGTCTCCAGTGTCAGAGATGAGGATTCAGGCTCCTTGATTACTGGCCCAGTGTGGGGACAACACATATTGGTAGCAGAGGTGGGCATCACATTTTTTGGTGGCAGTGGTTGGATCACAGCACATATCAAAATGAGTAAGAAAAGTTCCCTGATATCCTGGCCAAATTTCCCCTAGTTGTATAAATATTACTTTGGGTCTCCCTTGAAAAGAGGCTACTAGCCTAGTGGGACTAGCCCAGTCAACAAAAGGGTAAAATATAAATATATTTATGTGTGTGTGTGTGTGTGTGTGTGTGTGTGTGTGTGTGTGTGTGTGTGTGTGTGTGTGTGTGTGTGTGTTTGTGTGTGTATATATATATATATATATATATATATATATATATATATATATATATATATATATATATATATTTTTTTTTTTTTTTTGTAGGAAAGAACAAAGTCGCCTAACATTGACTAGCAAAACCTTGACACAAAATGTCAAAAATGCAGACATTGATATGCCAGTAGTGCAATGTGGAGAGCTGCAACTCCCCTCCCCATGGTAATTATATATACTAACTCAGAGATCACTTATCCATTAAAGGTCTTCTTCGGACATTGGCATTGATCACAATTTAACTAATGCTTCTAATGATGTAAATAGATCTGATCAACAGACCACTGATAACATCACTGTGCATGCTGAAGTTAACTACCCTACCTGCCCAACAGACACGACTGGTTCTGTGATGCCTGCATCTAAACAAGGCCATTTTTAAGTAGATCAGCTGGGTAATCTGAAGTGGTCCAACAGTCAACAAAGAAAAGGGAAGGGCAAGAGGTAGAATCACAAAAAATGTAACTTTTTGCACTGACATTTTTAATCTTAGCAGTATTGCATTAGACAACAGTACCCTCTCGTTGTTGCAGAGAGGTTTTTCATTTTTGCCTTCTCATTCTATTGATTTTACCAAAGTGCCAATAGAATTTAAGCTTTTTTAAGAAAGCTTAATTTACAGTACATTATACATAATGTATTGGCATCTAGATCTTTGAATGAAAAAATAAAAAAAATGTAGTACTTACAATTCACTTTTGATTGGCACTCTTCAAGCTTTACAGAATATTTGTGAACAAGATTTGAGAGGCAAGCTGAATCAAAATTTACAGTCTGACAATCTTTCAGCTGATGAGAGAGCTGCTTTAAATTGTTTGATGAAAAATAAGGATGTCAGGGTCATGAGAGCGTACAAGAGTGGCACGCTGGTGACCATGAATACCTCTAATTACACTACTCCCATAAGTAATCTACTGAACCATGAGTCCTGTTATAAGGTCATTTCCTGTGATTTCATCTTTATCAGCTTTTCTACTGTGGACAACACATTATCTGATTAATTTTGTCAAGTTGAGTTGGACTATCAGACTTATTGCCTTTTGCATGTGGAATTTCCGAAAATGGCTGTGCTTTTTCGGATTTCCTAAGGTTCACAAAAATAAACAACTCTACCTTTTAGACCAATTATGTCTGTTTTATCTTTGAAGACAGAGCCTATTTCTATCTGGCTGGGTAAGACTTTGAACCCTGTGGTGCAAGCTTCTCAGCTTTATCTATATGATTCATGTCATTTGTTAGAGTTATTAGGGAATTTAAGCATTCCTAAGATTCCCTTTTCTTTTGCTTCACTTGATGTAGTTTCCTTGTATGCCTCCATCAATCAGGAGATTGGCATTGATTATTTGAGAGAATATTTAGATAGCTTTACCACTTTCACTAGCCATGAGGTTAATACCATCTGTGTCCTTATGGAATTAATTCTGGACAATATTTTTTTAGTTTTGATGGAAGATTATTCAAGCAAACCTTTGGTGTTGTCATGGGAGCTAGGGTGGCCTCTGTGTTTGCTAATTTGTTCATGGCAATGTGGGAACAAAAATTTGCTGCTCAGCACCCTAATTCAGACACAATCTTGTTCTATAGATGTTACACAGATGACATTTTTATTTTGTGGGGAGACATCTATGAAGAGTTTACCTCCTTTGTACATGACATGAATGAATGTACTAACTTTCTAAGGCTTAACATTGCTGGCTTTGGTAGCAGTATTAACTCTTTGGATATTCACTTAACTTTTGATTATACTAATGAGGTATTTAGTAGGCACATTTTTAGGAAGTCTACATTTATCAGTTAGTATTTGCACAGAGACAACTTGCATCCTATGCATATGAAATATGGTGCTGTCAAAGGGCAACTCATATGTTTGAGCTGGCTCACCTCTGAACAGAGCATTTTTGTGAGTAAATTATCCAAGTTGTACAGTTTTTTATTGATACAGGTTATGGCGTACATTGGCTAAAAAAATAAGGGAAGAGGTCCTTTACAAAGTAATACAAACGTTTGTCCCATTTTGAG